>NW_009207111.1:0-7407 GCF_000690835.1 Fulmarus glacialis | reverse complement strand
GGGCTGCCAGCGCTGAGCCTCAGCCGGGCCTGGGAGCCCTGAGCCGCAGCCGGCGCTGCCAGCCCTGCCTCGCCGCTGCTCCTGTCTCCCATCACCGGGAGCCGTTGCCCGACCTGGCTGCGTGCTCTCCCCGCAAGGCACTGAGAAGTGTTGACAAACAGCTGACTGGGAAGAAAAGCTTTGGTGCCCCGTGCCGGTTCCTGATGTCCACAGTCCCGCAACAGCCAGAGGAGAAAGTAAAGACCTTTGTTGGAGAAAAGCAATAGCTATTTCCTGCAGGAGAAGCAATTGGAGACTTCTAAACCCCGGTGCCCCCAGGCAGGCAGCGCAGCTCAGAGGTCTACAGCTGGGGAAGCCGTGGCCGGGGGTTTATGCACGGGTACGCTCACTCACTCTCTTGCTGGGGACTTCTGCGCTATCGTTTCTCATTTCACCGCAGTTGTTTAGAAACTCTTGCTGTGAATTTACAACTCCCAAATAGAATAGCACGTCATTTTGGACAGACTCTGGCAGCAGTTTGTTCTCATAATGCTATTTGGTAAGCCGGTGGAGCGTCCATCTGATTTCCTAAAGAGCATTTTCTGCTTAGGTTGAGGCTCTATTAATCTGTTCAAGCCAATTCTATAAAACCCAAACCATCTGTATTTCTGAAGATCATGCTTTATTTAGATTCTCTTTGTGTCTACTGTCAGTGGATGATTAAAAGTACTAGGGATTTACAGTGCAACGTCTATATATTGGCACATTACAGCGACCTTCTAAGTAGCGTCTCCCAGTATTTGAGTAACGGCTGGTACAGTTAAGTCCAGCAGGAAAACAAGTAATGGCTACAAATAATGGAAATAGCTAAGCTTTTGCAGTCTACAATGGCTGCAAAAAGTGGAAATAGCAAAGCTTTTGCAGAGTTTCAGCCTATTCACCAGGCTTTTGTTTTATTCGTAATTACTGAAGTTTTCTTGTTAATTACACAGCAATGTTAACATTTTTGTATCAAGTATGCATGGTATTTCCAGGAGAATGGTGAAGCAGTCACTAAAGATTTGTCCCAGCAACTGCTTGAAAGCCCCAAAGAGGACTCCTGTAGGATTTGTATTAATATATTAAATTAGCTCCCTTGGGTAATGTTTCTCTTCTTTTTTTTCCCCCCTGTTTCCTCCTGCCTCTCTCCTGAAAGTAGCACTAACTTAGATTCTGTTGCATGACTTGGCAAGAAGGCATTACTTAGTGTTTTTTATTATACTTACGTGCACAGGTACCATACAGCTCCAGGGAGCTCCTCTGTGACAGACAGAATCGCGCAGGTGGGACGGGACCTCTGCAGACTGCTGGTGCAGCACTTGTATCAGGTTGCCTGGGGCTTGTCCAGTCAAATTTGGAATATCTCTAAGGATGGACCCCAAGCTGTCTGGGCAACCTCTTCCAGGTTACCCACCCGCACGGTGAAAATTTTTTCCATATGAAATCAGAATTTCCCATGTTCCAACTTGCCCCTGGCACCTCTCGTCCTGTCCCTGTGGACCTCTGAGAAGAGTCCGCTGCATCTTCTCTACGTCCACTTACTAGGTAGTTGTAGTCAGCGGTAAGATGTCTCCCGGGCCCTGCCCTCTCAGGCTGAGCACACGCAGCTCTCAGCCCCCCGTGTGCCCCAGCCCTGTATCACCTCAGTCGCCTCGGCTGGACTTGCCTCAGTACGTCAGCTGGAGAGCCCAGTGTGGGCTGTACACAAACACACATCGCCTGCAAATCTAAGCCATGATGCTTGGTTTTCCTTCCACGTGTTCTTACGAAAATGCTAAAAAGTGAAGGATGGGCTGAGGCAGGGGAAGATGGTCACACGGGTGGGGTTGTGGCTGGGCTGAGAGTGGCTCCGTCCGGAGAGGAGCTGCTGTGTGAGAGCTGACACAAGCAGCAGGGCAGCCAAGAAATGCACAGAGACAAATTTTCTGTGGTTACTGTTATTTCCCTACTCCATTTTCGGTAGCATGCTGCAGTGTTCGTAACTTGCCAGCACAGTGTCACACACACTGTGGAAGCGCGAGCCAGAGGAAATGAGCTCTGCATTCGCATTTGGGTTACTTCTGCTGAGAATGGCTTCAGGATGAGCTCTTACGCCTCCTGAAATTTGGAAATTTAAGGAATTATTTTCCATATGATGCTGATGTTGACATTAAGGATTTGCTCAGGTGCTAACATACGTTTTCTAGGTGTACTGGCAGCCCAAGACAACTGGAAGAGCTTGGAACATCTTTTTAGTTCTTTTTATGTCGTTCATTATAGTGAACCTGATCGGATTACTAACAGCAGATGTGTTGTTTTAACTTCTTTTAACATGCAATTGATACAGAATAGTTTGTGAAATATTTCCAAGTTAATGTAAAAAAAAATAGGAGTTAATCTTAGGGGCCCTGATGTAGCAAAGAAATACAGCAAGTGCTTCATTTTAAGCACACGCTTAAATCCACTTCAGTTTAGCAAAGCACGTAAGTGTTCAGCTGAACTGTGGCCAAGCAGTTTTGGCAACCGCTTAATTCTGAGGGAAAGGTTTTCTGTCAAGTGCATTTCCTTGGTGCCCGCTAACGGGACACAATCTAAACGACAAGAAATGAACGTTGTCTGGCAGGCACTGACAGTAGTAAAGGGGTTTACGCTCTGCCTCTGTTTTTCTCTGCACGAACTGTAGTTCAGGTACTAGGTGGGTTGCTGTTTTACTTGTTAAGAAGTTGAGTTAAAATATTCCCTACTCCCTACTCAAATTTCAACACGTTGAAGGGAAACACATTCTTAAACTATCGCATTTAGTTTTTAAAAACTATGAAAATTGGGTCAGGTGAATCTAGGCTGCCTGTGAAGGACAATCCCATTCCCACCTGCAGCTGGACGCCTGTGACGTGGATGCCTTTATTGGAGCTCACTGCCTTGGGCTTTCTTGCAGTCAATAGAGAGAAAGAGGCACTTTCATGGTAACATTCATTTGACTTTTTTCAGATGCCTGCTTCAGGATGATGAGATGAATTGCATTTCAAAAGCTCCTGATTCTCCTGGGGATAAAAGGATCCCAGAGTGACTAGGTCAGATAATTCGATCCTTGTGTCCATAAAAATGGAACGTTAGAAACAAGCATCAGTAAAACACAGAGCTGAAGTGATTGAAAAGTAAAATCTGCTTACTTCATTAAATCTGATACAACTATTTGAAAATCATAGAATGTCATGAACCTCCCATAAATGTTTTCTCATTAATAAAAACCCGAAAACCTTAAAAAACAAAGTTTATTTTAATTGTAATTATTGTTATTGTAATAATTGTAATTGGAAATAATTCACTTCAAGCGCAATGGGGCTATAAGCTTACTCACACTAGAGGAGTCCATAGCTCAGAGACCATGATATCATCAATTCATTGGGGGAAAAATAGAAAAATTACCTAGGAAGGGATAAGACCAATATTAGTACAAAAGTTATAGTATTGTATTTCAATCTGAGCTAAAAATGAAACAAAAATATGTATCTGATATAAACAAGTGTTGATGGTGCAATGCAGAAAAAATGAAAAGTATATTACAAAACTTATGTTCAGAGTATACAGAAAAAAGTAATTGAAAAAGACAGGGAGCAAGTGTGTTCCCTGGTAAATGAGCACTTAATTTCTGATCTCATTCCTCTTAATTTTTCACACACATTCTGAGGAAGAGATCTGAAATATCTGCTTGAGATTTGGAAGAGGTCTAGTACATTCGGATAGTGAGCTCCATGAGTGGGGTTTTAAGAATATATTGAATCCAAAGTGGGAAGTTTTCCTGTTCACCAGCTTATTGTTACCTTAATTTTCCAGTGTTATACATTGGTACCTGATAAAAACATAGAATGCTATTTATGTTTTTTATCTGCTCAGCAGACCCTGTCTATCATCCAGCAGTGGACTGCTGGATTGCAAGAAAGTACCCTGCTAATTCAAGCTAGTCCAGAAACTGATAGTTCTGATCGTTCCCACTGAAAGACTTTTTTTGTGAAATATGGTCTATCACTTGGCATTGAGAAGCAGAAAAAAAATACCTGTTTTACTTCAAGAATGTTTGAGCATTTACACTGTAATGGCAAGGGGAAAAAAAAGACACATTAACAATAACAATTTCCTGAGCAAATCTCCTCCAAAGAGAACTGATTGGAGGCTAAAAATGGGCACGTGCTGAGGTATTTTTATGACTTTTATTTGCCATATGAGAGAATTAAAAGCCAATGGACTGTGGGTCCATGCAGGGAAGTAGATAAAGTATTTTCCTTTTTTCTACGGAAAAGGACGTATTGGCATTATTCGGCTATTTAGTATGAGCAAAAGAATGGGCGGCAAGCACACGCATACATTAAAGGGCTGAAATTTTTTTATTAATCTGTATAGTCAGCCCAGGGTACATTGCTGCTGGAGGATATTGCTGAGGAAGTGGTTAGAGAGATTTAGAAAAGGATTAGGCATTTATATGAATACGAATAGCGTCTGATGTTACGCTGATGAGGTTGAAGGAGTTACGAGGAATATCACCTTCCAGCCCCAGGCCGTAAGTTAGTCACCAGCTGGACTCAGGAAGGAACCCCCTCTCCGCCGTTCTGGCACAGCGCTGCACATCTGGTTGGGGCCGTGGCTGAAGGTTCAGAAGAATCATCAGTCTCGCGTCGCTATGCGAGGCACGATGCCTCTTCTGGTACAGTAACTCCTCCCGCTATACCTTTCAATATATACCTGCCAGGGAGTGCTGCATCCTCATCACTCCTGAGTGCATTCCGTCTTACACGGTTGTATGAAGCTTAATCTTTGAGAATTGCCATCCATAATATATGTTTAATCTATTTTTTCTCTGAAAATTTTAAATAATTAATGGGCCTTTGTTATATAAAGAGGCCAGTTATAAATCATCTGAGCTGCACCTAGAGATTTTTGATGTCAGCATTCTCAAATGAATTGCATCTCTCTGGGGCCATCTATTATTCTAAATACAATTCTGAAGAGGAATTATGCATGTAATATTCACGAGGAAATAAACAAGTAATCTCCATCACGGATTTGATACTAGAGCTTTACAATTCATCAGGTTGATGTGTTAGTGGCAGAGAGTACTAATTTTCTGCTCTGTCATCAGAGATCCTTTCATTCAGCTTATATACATACATATTTTTCCCTTGAGGAGAACCTGTTGATGGGAGCGCTATCTGATTTCACAAAAACAACAGTGTAGATGCCATAACGTGGAAGTAAAAAACCATTGCAGTGGTTTCAGGGGCCCAGAGGCGGCCTGGCAGTGCACACATGCCTAGAGCTCACCCTTTGTGATCATGCATTGCAGAAAGGATCCAGGTTCAGAGATTTCCTTGTATCGCCAGCTTTACAATGTTTGGATTACAGTCCAATTACAGTTGTTGAATTACAGTCACCTATTTCCTTTTCATTCTATACTTCAGAAATATAAACCTGGTAGTCCATGCCAGGTTCCCAACAGTTTCCAGTTACAGCTAATGGTCTCAGCTGCCGATACCCGAAGATGCAGGGATGCAAAGAACTGAGATGAGTTTATGAAACTGACTACAGAAAAACATATTTTAAGGACTCCTGAAGTCATGCAGTTTGAGATATCCAGAATTGAATTTCCCAGAGCTAGCCCTTCAGATGGTTTGGACTCAGTTTACCTCTGCCTTGTGCTCAGATCCCCAGTGATGAGGCAGGGCTTGTAGAACGGCAAACTGGCACAGAAGACTATTGAAGACGTGGCCTTTTGAGAAAGCCTGAAGTGACTTGTGCTCCTGCTCAGAGCTCTGAAGCTGTAATACGAAGAGTTTAAGCAAGATAGAGGTAACTGAAGAGAAAGACCCTTGGGGAGGGAATTATCGGAGAATCCTGACTTTCCGTGGCACCCAGGCGATGAGATGCGGTGGAGCTGCTTCTGTTAAGGAATCAAAGTAGGTGATTGAAAAGCATGGGAAAAAAGCTAGATCCAGATTTGAGAATGATCTGCTGAGCTCAGGAGAAAGAGTATTAAAACTGAATTTATCTTGACACGAGAACCGCTGAATGAGCCAGGTGCTCCTTTGGACGTGACCGTTGAGGGGACACCTTGACAGATCCTCCAGGGAAGGGGAAACAAGTAGTTTCAGAGGATGGTGCTGGGGAAGACCCTGCCTAGATGTGCCAGTTATTAACTACATCGTATGTAGTTTATGACCAGGAGACATTCATGTGAGTACAAAGGCTAATGCCTTCATAAGCTGTACTTTAACAGCTTGCCTTTTTAGCTCTTGTGCACTGTTGTCTGGGCAGAGGTCAAATCCTTCCTTCCCCAGGAAGAGCTTTCGTAAAGGCTGGAAAAAAACTTTCTGGCTTACGGACTGCTTGTGGAATGTCTCCAGAAAAAGGGATCTCCTATTTCCTTTTCCCCTCGGGTCTGTGGAGCAGAAAACAGGTGTAAGATGATATCTGAACATACAGAGGTTGGTATGTCTGTCAAGCAGTTAGTTGAAAGCTCCTCTAGTGATGGTTTTTTGTTAGTGGCCAATTTACCCTTTGCTGTAAAACCACAGAAGGGGAAAACGGTTACCAGGCCATCATGATGGTTTTCTGTTCGTGATAGGCCAGTTTCAGGGGCTACTGTTCCCCAGTTATTTGCCATATTCCTCCTACGGGATGTCCCCAGTGCTATGCCAGTTTGCTGAACAGGAGACACAGGTAACAGGAGATGAGCCGAGCTTCTGTGCTCCCACAGCTCAGAGCCTGATGCATTCACGTAAACGCTGGTTTCCATTTACCGTACAGAACCAGACTGCGCACCAGACCCCGCCGAGCTGAGCCCTGCTCCAGGCCGGTGAAGCTAAAGCCAGCGAGAGCTGTTGCGTACCTCCTTCTGAAGTGCCGAGGACAGCCTTGTTTTGGGGTGTGCTGACGGAAGATTTTTCCTGTGTCATTGGCTCTACGTGGTTTTATTAATGCATTGCATACTTAAAAGTAAACATAGTAGAAATCAGTTGTTGCACTGTAAAAGCATAAATGGGTTTGATAACAGCTTTCACATAAGCTATAGCTCATTAGCCTCCACTTGAGTACTATGATGTTGCCAAAATGTAACAGAGATAATAAATGAGAGATTAGCGGAGGGTGGGGCATGGTTGGGGAGGGGATGAGAGACAATTAAGGAAGGAGCAGAAATCAAATAAGGAAGTAATTTAGAACTGAAGCGTGACTTGCTTTTGCCCAGAACCAACCTCGCTCCAAACGCCCAGAATATTTTGTTTCCTTAAAACCCACGACGGTAAGTGATGAAAAAGCTACGGTGAATAATAATTACTGCTTGAGACATCTGCGGGCAGCTTTTGCTTTTCTCTTGCCGATCCCGCGGTGGCTGGTCTTTACCCTAAAAGAACGGCCAGC
>NW_009207110.1:0-2688 GCF_000690835.1 Fulmarus glacialis | reverse complement strand
GATGGCCGCCGCCGCGAGGGCAGATTCCCGCCCCCCGGCCCCCGCAGAGCTGGGGTTTGCCGTGCGCCCGGTACCCCGCACCCTGCTCCGCCCTGGGTGCCTCCGCGGCCTGTAGGAACTGAAGCAGGACAGGATTCGGCCCTTGGGGACCAAGGTGCTGATCCACACAGCAGCAGAAGCCTGACGAGACCCGCATCAACTCAGCCGAAACGCTGACAGGGCCGTGCCCTGCCTCGATGGTATCTTCTCATATGTGCCCAGCGCTTCATACAGACAACCGAGAAAAAACCACTGTCGTCATACAAAGAATTGAACCGATCCCCTCCGTTTTACAATCCCGGATAAGATTTTATCAACTGTGTTTCAGCTTTACAGGTAATACTGTTTTCCCCCTCGATAAAGTCCAAATACTTTCTTATTGCTAATACTATCAACAGCATGCTACAACTCCCAGAATATATAAGGAGCTGCGGTGGAATTATAGTTCACTTTGTTTTAAGAAAAGCAGAGGAGTCTTGGCAGCACTGATTTGCATCACTGTTTCTGGAATAGCCTCTGGCTTCTCCTTAAAGATAATATCTAAACTCTGAAATTCATTAAATAGACCCAGAAATGGATCAGGTTATTTAAAACAACATCACTAATGGCGCAATATCTCAGCTGTCTCCACCGATAGTGAACATTGTCTTGGATAGTGTTATCAGTCCAGGACACCCGCTATGAATATTGATCCGCAGCTTGTTACAGCCATCACTTGCCGTCAGGACAGGTCAGGGTTGAAACCCACCTAGCATCAAAGCAATTTAAAGACAGCACTCGGGCTGAATTTTAATGCTTGAGCTGGGAAACGGACCAACTTCAAACAGGCTGCTAGAACTAATCCATGAACATGTGCCTTCTCCTGTGTGCCTTTCTACATGCATGTATGTTTGTAGGTCAGTGTGCATGCACGTGTTAAACCGATGATATCTGAAGATGTCTGCTTGCTCACAAATTAATCTCAATGCCACAATTCACCTTCTCAGCTCCTGCAGACACAACAAGTCTAACAGAAGTATTTGCATATATCAGATAGATTTTTTTTTCTTTCAAACATAAAAAATCTCTGGCACTGCCAAGGCTTGTGAGCATTCTTAAAATAGTGAGCCATGCACTTATTTACCATATGACAATGCCTATGATTTCTCCACGTAGTTTGAAACTAATGTTGTGCCACAAAAAGAATCTTGTTTCAAAGACATTAATAGGATCTGCACTAAGATTTCATATCCATTTTCTTTATTTGATCTCGCTTCTGAAGCAAGCTGTCCAGCAGCTGCAACTGCTCCTCTCCCCTTCCTTCTCCTTCTTCTGCACCTCAAGGAACTTCAAATGTTTTTTCCGGTTCCAGTTTTCCAGCAGTGTTTTCCAGTTCACCACCGCCTTCATTTTCACACAGGGTGCATCCTCAAAACAAAGCTTTATTGGTCTATAGCTCTAGTGTGTGAACTGCTCAGGACAGAGCTCCCTTCTCTTCTACACCTGTGTGTATCCCATACCAGAAGCCAGTGCCAAATGGGCTCTTGGATGCTGCCACCATATAATTAATAATAACAATTACTTGTAATCACATTGCCCTGCACATCTTCATCTCATCTTCTTGCTCTCCCGTTATCTTAAGGCCTATGCCTTTGCAATGGCAAATAGCCCAATTCTGCTGAGGCTGAGACACCTGTAGAGAGAAGGAGGGCTGTGGTCTGCACCTCTTCCTAGGAATAAAAGCAGGCAGAGTAGCAGATTTCCACCCAGGGCTGCTTTCCCTGGCCTCCTCTGGCTGAAGGGTGCCCCTTCCTCCATCTACACCTCAGCCTGATTCGCGGCACCAACAAACACAGAAACGCTAAGGAGAGGGAAAAGCATCCTCCTGAACAGACACAGATGTACAGAAATACATTGCTAGCAAGTTTTTAACAGGCACGGCTGGCTAGAAGTGGTCACGGGACTGGTGCAGGATGGAAAGGCTTGGCCTGGTGTCACCTACCCTGCCCCAGTTATAGGTATGAACAGACAACAAAGTGTTTCCACTCAAGGCAAGGAGGGTTAGTCAGGGGGCTGCTCGGTGGCGCAGGCACTCCTCCAGCACAGGCGTGCCTCAGTTTCCCTCCCTATAAACTGGGAATAGTGTGAACGCCATGGGTGAGTTGCAGGAGTTAGGGCCAGCCCTTGGCTGAAGGTCTGAACCAGACTGACCCTGAACTGCCCCAAAATGAGAAGCTGCTCATTTCTGCCTGTGGACCACACACTAGTTTCACATCTGAAACAGCGGCCGCTGGCAGAGGGAGTGCTTCAAGCTCGGTGTAGTAGAGGGATGCAGGAGCCATCCTTTCCTCTCCCGGTCCTCTGAGACACGAGGCTAACCCCGCTGGACCTCCACTGACCCAGGAGAGCTGCAGGAGGGTCAGCGGAGGTCGGGGGGACAGAGGCAGCTGGGAGCTCTCCGGGCACCGGGGGACAGCAGCCGCCGGCGGGCAGTCGCATCCCCGCGCTACCCCGGGTGGCGAAGGAGGACGCGGTTCTGGTGCCCCGACCCACCTCGCTGCGCATCCCTGGGCAGGTAACGGGAAAGCCCCGTCGCCGGGAGGTTGGGATGGAGGGATGGAGGGAAGGAGGCGCCCGTTGCGCCCCCGAGGAGTCAGCGCGGCGGGCGGC
>NW_009207109.1:0-12303 GCF_000690835.1 Fulmarus glacialis | reverse complement strand
GGATTTAGCTCCGTTCACCACAACTCTCTATTGGTTTCACATCTTGATGAGAACGGAAATAAAAGAAAGTTCTTAGCACATAGTTTGGGTTTTTTTATGGTGGTGTTAGCAAATAACAGGAACATGCAGTAATTGTCTCTTCCTCCATTTGCACGTTGTGGAAATCATAAGCAACACACTATGGGAGGGGTCAGCACAACACAAAGGACTTTTCTATTTCCTTATCATCATGTTACTCTCTTATCCAAAGCTGTTCTTTGAAATCTGCTTTAAACTGTGGGATCAATACTGAACCCAGAGGCTGGGAACTGAAATAAACATTTGCTCTTGTTCAAAGGTGAAGGTTTTTAAAATTTGGGATTTGGTGTTTGAGAGCCATCAGACAAGAGAAACAGCTGTTGAATAAAGTCTGAAGTGCTTCAAAACAAACAATCGGTTAAGTGCTAAATGATTTGCCTATTTGTGGAACATTCCTGTAGAAATTTTTTTTGGGTTTTGTATAAAAATGTGAACATCAAAACATTTTCAGCCAAATTGCAGTTTTTTCTTGCAGAACTTATTTTTTCCACAAAGAACTAGATCCTTAAACACTTACCCGAACTTTTTGAATTGAAGTCTTTCCTTAGATTAATTAATTTAATTCACCTTCATCTCAGTTACACATGGACATGGTGACATCTGTCCTAGGTCAGGCTGCAGTTCTGTTTGACTGTGTATAAACGTACAACTCAAATGCACATGAGGAGTTGGTAGAAACATTGGTATGGCTGTGGGCTAGTTAATTCTTGTGAGGAGTCTCAAATATCCTTATTTTCATTTAAGGCTTATATTTAAATATTCTTCTTTGCTCTTATTTTAAAATACTGGAGTGTCTTTCAAATGTCACCTGCAGCTAGATATGAACATTTTTTCTCAATGAAAAACCAAATGCCTCAAAGTGACATATGTTGCTTTTGATCAAATGGAATATGTCTGTTTTAGCATGTGTAGTTTGCAGCCAGGAGTTAAAATTCAACAGCTACCCCCAGCTTTATCTGTCTCAGACTTTCCTGCCAGTGCATTGAGATGGCCAGTATATACCCTGTATCTCTGAGGAAGACAGTACAGCCTGTGCAAGTGCCCCTGAGCATGAAGACCTTCAGAATGCTTATTACTTACAAGATGTGTATGTGGGTCCAACATGTTAATTTTGAAAATAAGCACATTTAATGTCCCATCCCACTGGTCCCGAGCACCACCAATGCAGTTATATACAAGACTAGCCTTTTGCAATGCTGAGCCCTAAGCAGGATTTAAAGGCTACATCTCATGTATACTTGGAAATCAAACAAAATAAGACCTTCTGGCAGTCCAAATATTCTTAAGAGCCTAAATCAATAGAGACCAAGACCCTCATTCTTGTCTCCTCCAGCATGACCCTCTCTCAAAACCCACAGCCCTCCTCTCCAGACCCTCACGCCCTGACTGTACCCCTGCACACCCACACCCTTTACTTCTATCTTTTCTCACATCCCACTTTTCCAACCCAGCTCTCAAACTTCCTTGCAGCCACCCTGACTTTAATATATGTGGCAGTAACAGCCTGCAAGTGGGCAAGTGCTGCTGAACAGCTAGGCTGGGTTAGAGCTGTGGGTGGAACCAATTTGAAAGACCATACTGGGACGCACCAGAAGCAGAGGACTTTAGCCAGGGCTTGGGTTGCTTGTGCTGCCCATGGCCACTATCACCTTACTGGGATCACAGCAGCATGTGATCTGGAACATGGAAGCCTGAAGAAAGCCATCATGCCTGTAGCTCCCATAAGCCTTGTTTGCAAACCTCTACTAACTCATGGTCCTGCTGTAGAACTTGCAATGACAGAGCCCCTGCACATATAGGGAGTGAAAGCTTGTGACGACCTTAGTGTTTCCTGGTAAGTCTCATGCATAGAGCAACACTATGGGGAGGGGTTAGACCACCATCTTTTTTGATTTTCAAACAAGTAAGGGGAAAAAACCAACACTGAGCTCTATGTTTTAAATATTTTAGTGTGATTACAGTATATGGCTGAAGATATTTGCCACAATGACTCACATTCATGGGCTAAGCCGTGCTCTGAGGTACACAGGCTGTACCCTCTTGTTTCTGATCCTCATTTGCATTCAAAGTGAAGAGCAGCAGTAGACAATCTTGACGGGTAAAAGCTGCAAACTTGTGAGGTTTTCTAGACAGGTGAAACCTGGGAAGCAGCTCTCACTGCCTGGGTAAAATGGCAGGAGGAGGGAGGGCATTACACCATTCTTTTGTCTTCAGAAGGTTCCTTGCCAGAGGAACCTGGACATGACACCACATCACTAGTGCTTCAGGAGTCAGGTTGTCCCCCTAGTTCAAAGGCTGCTTTAAGAAGACATGCAAGTGTATGAATGTTTTGAAGACCCATCTAACCAAGTGAGGTTG
Organism: Fulmarus glacialis; assembly: GCF_000690835.1. NCBI lineage: Eukaryota > Metazoa > Chordata > Aves > Procellariiformes > Procellariidae > Fulmarus > Fulmarus glacialis. The sequence continues at coordinate 9,867 of NW_009207109.1, read as the reverse complement.
TTCAGGTGGTTGGAGTTAGGTGTGTGCTAAATACCTTGCCCAAGCAGTCTCTCATCCTCTGTCTCTGGGTAGTTTGAGATGCTGATACTCCTTTTCTGGAGAGGAAGCTGAGAGGTTTCTAAGGTGGATGTCTCAGCTGGGAGGCTTGTTTAGATGCAAGGACAGGTCTGGGCTGGGCCTTCCAATGGCTGGGAACTGGCTGGCTAATGTAGGGAAGATAGCTGTGTTTTGATCTGCTCAACATGGTGCTGCCTTTCAAGGAAGATAACAGGTCTACCTGCTGAGCTTACCTTGGAAAGCCAGACTCTGCTCATTTGAACTGAAACTAGCTTAACTCTGGCTTGGGGATGTGAAATCAAGAGTAGCGTGCTGGTGGGAGAAAAAATTTTGTTAGAACATCCACACCTACAAACGTGTCTTTTGACAGATTTATATGGCTCTATGGCTTTAAAGTATTTTCTCTATGGTTTCACCTGTACCTTCCAGAAACTTTATAAGTCTGCTCCTAAACTGCTGCCTGTTAAGGAGAGGTTTGATAGTTACCGAAGAGCTCTGACAGTGTTTTATGTCACTTGAATATCTGCGTATGTTCCTTGAAATGAATATTCCATTGGTAGTTTGATGTGAAATGCGAATACTCTTTAACGTCGTTGGTTTTGATTCCCTGCTTCTCAGTGCCTCAGCAGTATTCCACTCTTCTTCTAGACTATGTATTTGCCTCTGAGTTGTTACTGATTTCTTCTATGCTTCCTCTGCTCTTTAATATTAATCTAGTGAGAATAGGATCATAAAACATGTCAGTGTCAGGAAAGCCCTGGAATTGGGAGGAGGTAAGAACGATATAATATTCTGTGAGCAGCTAATCCAGTTAAAGAGAGTCTGTCTTCTTCCCCACAGCTTTTGCTATCTCCCTGCACGCTTTCAGATGGCAGCTGGCTCCCATCCCTGCCCTGGTGGGTTACCAGTCAGTCAACTGTAAGCTTATCAGCCTTTCCTTCTCCATATGGACCCAGGGAAATATGTGGCAAGCCCATGTGTTTGCCCAGTGCAGCTTTGCAAACACCAAGTGTGATGTATTTCTTCCTGGCTCTTCTTAATATTTTCTTTTCTCAGGCACAGAATTAAAAGATGCTCCGTCAGTGAACTTGCATGTGAGCTTCCTGGGGTGCCAGGAATCAGTGGAGTGAGGCTGCTGGCATGAAGGAGCCTGGTAAGACTGGCTGGCACAAGCAGCCACTGCGGGACATATGGTGTTTGGATAAGGGTGAGACATGTCCACTGATAGAAGAGCCAATAGCTGCAGTGCCTGAAAACGGAAGGAGGAATGGTCTCTATTTCTGCCAGGCTTTCTTGCTGCTCAGCACCTTTATAGGAGAGAGTGGTAAAACCTTGCTCTCTGCCACGGTAGGGGAAAGAGACTGAGAGTGGACGCTTCTTCTCCACAGATGCGTGTGGAAATGGGAGTTGACTCTAAGTAGGTACATAGGTTTGACCTGCTTCTCTCTCTTACCTGACCTGTTCATTTACCTGTCTTTGATGTTTGCTCGTAAGTGAATGGTCAGCTCACCATCTGTTGGTGCTCTCCTCTGGCCAGCATCTAATCCAAGTAACTGCAGGCTAGCAATTCAGATGCCTGTGACTTGCCACTTCTACAACTCTACTTCCTTCTTTGTATAGGTAGCTGTTTTGGGGGGAGGATGAGCTCTGTAGAGCCAGAAAGGGCACCTGAGCCCCCTGAACCTGCTGCAAGCCCAGCTATATTCACCACCTCTGCAGCCCCCCTAAATCTACACATATGCCAGATTTATAATCTGGGGGACATCACTGCGTGTGTACAAGGCAAGGTAAAGTTACATGGGCAGACAGGTATGTGGGTAGATTGTTCTGTCTAGCACCCTGGCAAGACCCCATTGACTGGGATGTGCCGGTCTCTGCATTGCCCATGTTCTCATCTTCCCTTTCACTCCTGCTCTGCCTCAGCCAAAATGCTGGGAGATGCTGAAGGGTCCAGGATGAAAATAAGAGGATGGGATAGAGCTGCAGAAGGAGTCTATCTAAGAAAACCAAAAGACAAAGTAGCCCTGTGTTTGCATGCTTTCATTGCTTTTCCTTCCTGTCTGCCCCTCAACTAGCAAGTCAGACTCATTTCTCATGTTCACTGAGTATCAAAGTGATTCAGCCTCAAGGTTGCAATTTATGCCTCCTCATGGCTCTTTTTGTTTAGGTTGAAAAAATAGTTCAGTCCAGTGAAGCTAATTGTCATTCACAGTAAGGTCCCTCTGCGTATACTTCTGTTTATAAGGGAGCTGTAAAGAGGATATTAGTTACATTTTTACTTCTTTTATACAGCCCTCTGATTTAGTTAAAGTGATGTAAAGTAGCCCAGATCAGTCCAAAAATGTCTATAATGTTTTATAGATGTGACAAAAAAAACCCCGATATGTAACATCCAGACAGTGGAGTGACTTGAATAGCAGATGTCTTTACACAAAATATTCTTCTTTGCCAAGTTAAAGATGAGACCTAATTTCATTTCTCCTAATTCCACAGACACTTGCTTGGAGAAACCACCATCCACACAATTATTAGCCTGTTACACTGAGTGAAAAACTATCACCTTCGGCACAGGCTAAACATGATCACTGAACAGTTACCAGCAGAACATCAGCTTAACTTGTCAATTATCAGCAAATTTGCAGCACTTAATTAGGAAGCGGTCGGGCTGTAACCTTCTCAGAAGAACTCATCTGAGGAAGCACCTCTTCTATTCCTTCTTGTTGGAAATGTTGAAGTCCTGGAAACCTTCCTCACCTCTCTCTCCCCTTGAAACCTAGACAATTTACAACTTTTTGCAGCTGAAATATAAAGCTGTGATGAACTACGGAAAGCAAAACTATCAAAAAGTATACTCCAAGTTTTCACACGTCAGCTTAAAAAAACTTAAGGGGTATAAAATTCTGATACTACTAGTGCCACTTGAACACCAGACTTTCAGAAATAAGCTTAAATTTTAATTCTGACATCAGGAATCTCTCTTCGTCTCAAGTGTTTTATCTCGCCCACTTTCCCAACAGCAATCACAAGTCTATGACTCACATACTACACCAATAGTGCAAATTAAAAGAAAAAAATATTTCTACTGCCATTTAAGCAAAGGTACTCCTACAGCTCTCCAGTCACAAGAGACTTGAGTAAGTCTGCCTTCTAGAGTGAAATGCTGTGGTCTGTGTTATGCAGGATGAACTACAGTATCATAACTTAAGTTTTGCAAAAGAAATCAGACAGAGAAGCTGCTATAGAGTCGTGTACCTGGAGTCTCTGATATGGTGCCATGAGAGAAATTATGAGCGAAGCAGATAAAACTTCGATTAATATAAGATTTTAAGGAGATCTTCAGGAGCAGATGATAATTGGTAGCATTAAAAAGAGAGGTCAGTACTGAAGTTTCCCAAATATCAGCCATATTTCAACTTTCAATACATAAAATGAAAATAAATAAAATACCCAAGATGCAGAAGATGCTAATGAGCTTTGCTAAAGGTACGAAGTGATGAAGTATCGGAGGACACCATTGGGATGCTGTATGGAAGGAACTGGATAATCTTAAAGCCCATGAGCAATAAAAATCGGAAGATATTTTGCATCACAAATGCAACATTATGTCCTGGATTTATAACAGAAAATTCTCTTGTTGGCTAGAATGTTGCTGGTTAGAAACAAATATTGATGAGAAAACCCTGGTCGAACACAGTATGAAAATGCTCAGTGCGGCAGAGAACTGCTATTAGCGGTATCCGAGGGAATGTAGGGGCCATTACAGGAATGGAGTCCAGAAGAGTTTGGCTTCATTACGCTAGCAAAATGAAGGCTGGGAAGGGGGGATATAGTTGCTCTTTACACATATACTAGGGGTAAACACCAGGAAGGCTGAAAGCTGTTTAAGCTGGTGCTTAATTCAGCTGCTTAATGCTGACACAGAAAAAAAATTACATTAAATGGCTTTGGTTTGGAAATTAAAATATATTATTGGTCAGGGAAATTAACACTAGCTCCCAAATAGGAGTTAGAAACAAGCACTGTGAATCTAAGAGTCATTCAAGGTAGGAAATAGATTACATACAATAAGCAGATAAAATAAGTTCATAAAATAAGCAGATGGCAATTCCCCATGTGTCTCTTTTTGTGCTGAAAGTGAGTTTACAAGAGAGGATTGCAGAGAATCACACACGTGGTTTTTTTTCCCAGCAATTATTGCACTAGTGCATTAACTATTAGAGAGTATCTGTGTTTATTTAGCAGGAGGAGAATTTTACAGATGCTCATGTGATATGGACAAGTAGATCTACTGAAGTCAGAGCAGCTGTCTCCAGATCATATGAACTCAAAATTTGGCCCATTCTCTCTGGGAAGAAAAGATTGCCTTTGTCATTTATTATTAACTGCTAATCTTGTGATACCAAGAAAGGTATTCCAGTCTCAGCAGATACAACCAGGCACCAGTAACGCCATCATTAGACTTGTGACAAAATTCTAAAGGCTTGTCAACTCTTGCAAATGCACATGGAGCTTCATGCCTCCTCTTGTTTCCTGGGAGTTAGGAAGATGTTATAAAGACAGACTGGTCCATGTCTCCCTCTGTGAATCCTGTTTACTGTGACATAATTTTGTACGCAGGGAAAAGGGCAACCAGATTAGATGCATTAGATTAGATTGTGATGGATAGGTTAATAGAAATGAGTGCAAACAAACCAAAAGTTTTTTTCTGGCATAAGTAAATAGAAGGGGAAAATCTACTGGAATTCACTTCTTTTAGTTTTTGCTCTAAAAAACTTGTCAAGAAGCAGATGATACATGAGACGTGTAAATTTTCATTTGTGTTGAACACGTATTTGCTTTATCCATGTGCAGACTGTGAGTTGTAGTAAAAGGAAGGAGGGAGCAAATCCTCCTAGACAGCATTACCCCTGCTTACTCAGACCTAATACCCTGGTAGCTCTTGTAAGCTGGTGCCCAGCTACTCCCACCATAAGGCTGGGCAGGGATTTGACTTTCCCCATTTGGTGATCAATGCAGTAGCTAAATTTATTTCTGGTACAGGACAGCAATAAATTCCTCGAAGTCTGCAGCTAGAAATCAAAGTATTTCTTAGCTTAAATGTCCTGCTGCAGTTGTAAAACCATCCCAGTTTACAACCTATCCTTTGCTCATGTGTGCACTTTATACATCTGTACCATATTTACCACCCTCATCTTTGACAGGAGTTTGAAAGTAACATCTGCAGATAAGGTCTTGTTGGACTAGCATGACAGCAATTAAAAAGACATGTCTCTAGGAAAGGAGATAGCCTTGTGGAGAACCTTTCATGTAGGAGCCACTAGGAATTTTCTGTTAAGTGTTAAAGAGCTTGAAGTCCTTCACAACTGTGGAAGTGTTTTAAGTTCTAGCAAGGCCCTGTCTTGAAATAGCTGCTGGAAAAAAAGTTACTATTTTACATCAGAAGTCCTGATTTTGAGGCTGGTTTTGCAGAAAAAATGGTTATATTTCATTAGGAAACAGGAAAGTTACTATTGTTTTTCCACTAAAATCTACAATTCCACCGATAAATTTTACAAAGCTTCTGTATCACTGCAAGAGTGGGACCATAATTATTTAAAAAACCCAGGAAGAATGGTTAAAACACTACCTAGAAATACTTCATTGCTTGAAAAGGAAACAACCTATAGTTTTTCATCAAGTATAATTTCCAGTTGAGGGGCTAAATTCACCAAGCGAATTGAGAACTTCTCCCCAGTACTTTGGTATTATAGAAATCAACTTGTTTACTTGGCCCAGAGGTGCCTGAATTCCAGTTAGGTACAAAACTGCTTACACTCTGCAGCCACTGAGTTCATTGAAGCCTGACTCCTGCCAAAGGCTTAAAAAGATTTTCACAAAAAGAGGGCCCTTCCCTTCTTCCTAACAAAGTTTTACCTTTTGTTACCAAATTGGCTGAAATGCAATGAACAGATGACTTCTTTTTTTTAAGCCAGATAGGACAGGTCTTCTACTGGTCCAGGTCTATGAGCAGGTCCAGGGATTACTATCTTCACCCAGATAATGGTATTCTGCATGCAGTGAAATGAAGACATGGATCCATCTATTCTAGGGATTAACTGGAGATACTTTGCATATTCATTTTTTTCATTACCACAGTCTACAAGGCAGTGGACACTGATTGCCCCCATCTCCTGCAAACATCAGGAGGAGAGGAGGATGCTCATCTTGCTTGGGATCAGGTCCTGTGTACGTACTTAACATACAGGATTAACAGCAGATCGTTTAACACATGGCTGTTCTTGGCACGGTTCAATTTCCAAAGTAATTTCTTGGAGTGCTGGAGGTGAAGGATGGCACCACCTTTGCTGGTTGTCCCTTGCTAAGCCATAAATCGATACTGATTGTGAACGAAGAAGGTCTCCAGTAATAGATCGGCAAGGTGGCAGCAGCCATAAATATGTAGGAAAGAAAGGGGCCATCTCCTAAAAAGCTGGTTATCACCAGAGGAAAGTTGCAGCACTTTCTATTAGACTTTTTAAAATATTTCAAAAGAGGTGATATTATCCTGCTGATTATTTGTCTCTTTGAGCTTAGTTCACACGGAAATGATCGGCAGTGCCACCTGATATTCCCTCATACATTCACTATTTTATCTTCAATTTTGAATAGAGGATATTTGTTCTTAGAGCCTCTGTTTTTAGTGATAACTGCAAAATACAGATAACTGCAAACACAGATGACTGCATTTAAAAAGATCCACGGGAAAGCTTCAAAATGCAACTCAACTGCAGCCTGCAGGCTTGGAAAAGCAAATAAAGAATCTAAGCTCTATTATTAATATTTTTAAATCTTGCATGTTTTGAAAGGTTGGGATGCCAGCATAGCCTCCAAGACCAGAAATTATCAAGTTTAACTGCTAGGACCTAAAAGTACTGTATGCACTGTGTTTTGTGAGAAGGCCATTTCATATGTTGGCCACGACTCTTCTATTGTAATATTTTGTAATATTTTGATTGTAATATTTTATTGTAATATTTTGATCTAATCTTGACATGATTCATTGTCTGTGACAGAGGAAAGCCTCGAGACAGAAGCACAGAGGTTGCAACAATGAAGAAAATTCCTGATCAATCATCTGCTCCCCAAAAATGACTTCTACAAGGAACAACATGGCCGTTGTCCCCATGGATGCGATGCAGGGAAAGCGGTGGGGTCTTCTCCTGCCGAAGGCCTCTCTTGGATGCCTGTGCATGTCATGACCTCCCCATCGGCTCCCCTGGGAGGCTGGCATGGGGGCTACACCCCCCCGTAACCCCGGGAGGTCTGTTTTGGGGGACAGACCCAGCCTGAGCCCCTTGGAGGTCTGTCCCTCTGCCCCCGGGTGAGGGGATGGGGCTCAGCCCTGGGCCCTGAGAGCCTGGTTGCCTGGCAACAGCAAGGCCTGGCTTGGACACCATGTTGAGATCTGGCCCAGCTGCCATGTTGAGGCCTGGTCCGTCTGCCACAGCACTCTTGCCCTCTGCAGTGGCGCCGGCCGCCCTCAGCCGCCTGCAAAGCCTGGGTGAGCGTGCGCAGGGTTTGGGGGGCTGCTGAGGTGCCTCCTGCCCCGGCACTGGGAGGGAGGGCTGGTCTCCCTAGGGACAAACGTCCCCCTAGCCCCAGGCAAGCAGAAGCAGGGAAAGCCCCAAAGCCTGTGCTCTACTGTATTTTGTACTGCGGGGATGTGTGGAGCCGGAGCTTAATAAGGAAAGTGGGTATTATTTTGCCTTAGCATTGGTTGCCGTTTTAAATGCCTGCCTAAGAAAATACGGCTAATGTTATCCCCATGGCTGCAGTGGCCACGGATGGTCTTTTCCTGTTTAGCTGCAGCCTGGTTTACTGGGGTTGATGTAGAAGACATCATAAAATCTGAAGGGTAGAGTCACTGTGAGTGTTTGGTGGGGAAGGGCCGTGTGTAGGTCGTGTGTTTCTAAATGAGATGGCTCCCATGGTTATTAATGCATTTCCTCCTTGTCTTTTTGGTTTTATTATCACATACGGGGCCATCTGGTTCCTCTGTGGGACTCCCAAGACCTTTTGGCAAGCATATATATGAAGATGTCTAGGGTTTTTCCTCTTCAAGCCTTTCTACTACATCTTATTTCTGGAAACCTTGCTTAAAAAAGAGTTTTCATGGACAGCTGCAGTCTCTACCTGTAACACAACCTCCACGCTATCAACAATGCTGACATTGTAGGGCAGTGTTGAGAAAAATCCTCCTTCCACTACAAGCCTGGTGGCACATTAAGAAAGCAAATGCACTTTGCGCAGTGGTTCAGGCGCTGTGGCAGGTGGTGCGAAACAGATGCTTGTGGTCCCCTCAGCCTCTCAAGTGAGCATGTGGCATGGTATCTGAAGAAAGAAAGAAATTTTAAATATGCTCAAAGCACAAATTCATTCCTTTCAGATCTTGAGAGGTTAGAAGCCCTTGAATTGCCTTGAATGTTAATTTTTTTCTGGGGCCCTTCTTGGAAGATAAATGTGACCTACAGAATCACATTTATCACGGCGTCTCTTGTAAGAAATACAGCCTGCTTTCAGGGGAGCTGGATGGATTTTGGAGATGCATAACTGGAACAATTCAGCAATCAGCAACTTGGTTCAAAGGCCTTTGGGAAGGAGATGAAGCAATGACTAAAACCAGAATAAATTTGCTTCAGAAGGAAAGATTAATCATCGTGCAAGAGAAGAATTGCTTCAAGTGTAAGCAAGGAAATTGCACTACGAGTAATAAAGTTAGCCAGAGAAAAAGGACTAAATAAACTAAGTACCAGGAGATACATTTCAAACAAGTTTTATCTGGCTCTAAAATACTCCTCTTTGAGAGGTAGGGGCAGATGTGTATTAAGGCTGAGCAGTCTCGAGGGATGGGCTCCACGCTGGGGGACACTGCCTCTGGTTATCATTTCAAATTTTCCAATTTCAGAACATTCAAAACTTTCCGTCTCTGTCAAATCTGTTTAACTGTAATGGAAAGTTATTCTTGTCTAACAAAACTGGTTTCTTATAAATAGGCAGGATTGGGCACAGCTTGTGGTTATAGATGTAAATCACAAAATATTCACTTCTGGAGGCCTCAGCTGTCAGACTAAGGAGTGTATGGGACTAGGGCTGAGCTTCCCTGTTACCTTTGAGATTGGTTGCAGGGCATTATCTCAACAGCTTAGTTTCAGAGGCTGTACAATTATAATGTCCCTTAAAGAGTTTATAACCTAGGGGACAGAAAAAGGCATACACAGATGAGACAAATGGCTTGGGGTGACATAAGCTGTTGTATGAGATCTAAGATGATGTGGAAACACTTCACCAGGAAATGTTCGTGGTCTCACGGACACTGGCCACTGTCAGGTTGCAGTTCATCCCGTGCCCAAAGGAGCCAGGGGGACTGAGGAGGGATTTCAGGTGGGACAAAGCAGTGACTGTAGTTTTTGAGAATGTGGTATGCAAGCAATGCTCTGCTGTGCAGGGAGGATGAACTGATGCTGTTCTGAAGCCAGAAGTTTGTGCCTGTGGCACTGAATGAGAGAGGCCAGGAGGGATGGAAAATGGATAGCTGACGTTTTTTGCATATCACCTTGATTTTTATGCCACTTTTAAAAGGCTTAAAGGTTTGATTAGGAGAAGAGTTTTGGCAGTGAAGAGGGTGGGATAAAGAGCTGGCTGAATTTTGGAGCAGCATGTATGAAAAAATAGCAAGACTTTTCTGAGGGATTTTTTTTTTTAAATGAAAAACTCTGTATTTAGGAAACCTATACTTCACTAACAAGCCACCGAGGCGAAGGGCTCCGGAGC
>NW_009207108.1:0-3583 GCF_000690835.1 Fulmarus glacialis | reverse complement strand
GGTGCTTAGGGACATGGTTTCGTGGTGGATTTGGCAGTACTAAGTTAACTTGCTGATCTTAAAGGTCTTTTCCAACCTGAACGATTCTATGATTCTATAAAATGCTCCCTTGAATTAACCCCGTTAAATCAGTCTCAGTATATAGTAACCAGAGGCTTTGAGCTGAGAAAACAAATCAATTATGAGACTACCATAGTGTTTGTGGTGAAGTATATATTCAGGAGAGTGAAGAACTTCAAAGAGAATTAGTCACCACCTTTCAGTTGTGTTAATTTGCTTAGTTGACTTGTACCTGTGTTTGTTCCTCAAATATCTATCTGTTCTCACATGAATGTTCACATAGACTGTAAGAGTACATCACAGTGAAGAAATGGTTGTTGACCACAACAAAAGACCAACAAGTCATGCTTAGTGTGAGACCAAATGCTGGCCGCGTGCTCTGTCTCTTCTATGACAGAGCTTACTTATGTGAGGGACAGTTGCATTCTCATTTTGTGATTGGATTTTATTTCTCCTATTCTTTGAGCTTCTCTAAATTGGGTCATTGGAAGGAAAAAAAGTAATTTTACATTTATCTGTACACCTAGTTTCTCCCTACTGACTACCCTTTTCAAGAGGCTACTTTAGTCATTGTGGCAGATCCCGAGGCTCCCGGCTTTTAGGCCTGCCTGCTGTGTTCTTCAGCATGCAAACACTCTTGTGGCTTCATCAGCTCTGGAGACAGTTGAACAATTAAGCTATTGCTGTTAGAGGCTCCAAGACAACTGTTTCTGAGAAGCCAGGAAAAACTTGAAGGTTGCTATTGTCAAGGGCTGTTATTCTTGATCCTAGGCTCATTATTCCAAGACCTGTGCCTGTAAGCATGAATGGTTTTTTTGTCTGAAAGGATTATGATGCCTCTGGTGTTTTCTCCTCTGCAGCATCTCAGACACAGACACCTGTGAATTCCACAGGTTTGGTGTTAGCACCAGTCAACTCTTGTCAGGCCCTATAGCTCAGCACTGAACATCTCATCACTGAAGCTGCTCAGGATGCTGGCCAAGCTTATGAGTTAGTTCAGTGTTGAAATCTGCACTACTAAACTCCATGAAAGATATGATATTCAGGTAGTTGCCAGCTCCAATTCCGCTTAAAACAGCATGAGGTAAAATTGGCACTCTGCAGATCCAGGCCCCCAGTGGATGACTTTGTCTCTGTTTCATCTGCCTCTTTGAAAAGATGCCAGGGTGCTCTCTCCAGTCACTTCTCTGTCACAGATCTCATAGAAGGAGGCAATACATTGATCCATTTTCAGAAGATGAAAAAGGGGATGTTTTCCTTTCAGCAACAGATCATCTCTTCTCAGTGTCCTGTGTTCTTCAGGAGCCCTATAGGCCTTGGATGTCTAAGTCTCACTGGATTCTGAATTTCTTTCAAAGAAAGTTCTTTTAAATGATCCTGTTGTTCCAAGGTCTCTCTCAGAGAAATTGGGGTACGTGGTTGCCTTTCGTACCTCTATTTTTTCAGTTATTAGAAGGCAAGGAGTACTTTGGGAAAACCTCTTTTAATAATGGTGCCTCTCCAAATCTATGAGGCACTCCTCAACAGGTGCTTTCCACACCTAGTCCGCCTCCTAAGATATGGTTTAAGAACTTATCAAAGGATAAGCTGCAAAGATAAGTAATCATGGATAACATGCACACGACAGCATTAGAAAAACGCATCTGTTGACAGAGTGCTGTAAGCACACTGTAGTCATTGGGCACAATCTCACCTTCCCCAGAAAAAGGAGTAGAAAGTACTGCTAGGTCACAGCCAAGGAAGAAATCTTGAATGTTAAAATTTAATGAATAACCCATACAGTGGGGACACATGAAGGGTGTTATGGTTCAGCTGTGGCAAGTGGCTACTAAAGGAACAGTCTGTTGGCTCTCCTACCCCAATACCATGTTCTCACTTCTCTACTTTGCATTAGATCAAGTGATTTTATTACTAGAAAGTGAGTTGATATATCTTGTTGATCCGTCAGAAAACTTCTCTTCTATTTTTCTGTGTTGGCAGAGTTTTCCACAGGATGAGCCAACTGAGCTAACTCACCATGTAGTTGCATAATTCACTAAATCTGACACAAGGCAGAAAGACAAGAACCCTTTACAAAAGAATGCAGAGGAACTGAATTGTTTTGGCTGTAAAATCTATTCAAAGGCTAATATCCAAAGTGAGGTAGCTAGTGCTCAAGGTCTCAGACTTTAAATCTTACTTTCTCCTGGGGGCCCTTTAAAAAAGTTGAATTTGTAAAATAAATGTTATTAATATTGTATGCAAATAACATGACTCATGAATGAAAAAAAAAAAAAGCTGTTGACTATGCAACACGCTGTTATATAAAGAACATTTTACACTTCGTATGTATGAATGCCAGGCTCACCAGGATGCATCTCTTTTCTTATTGGCTTGGATACCCATCTTTTTTTTTTTGCATGCTTGTTTTCTCCTAGTCATGCACACACAGACTGTATCACAGATCAGCTCCATTTTGAACCAGAATCTTAAACTTTTTTTTTACACGTGTCCATTAATACTTACCTGAACTAAGTTATGAAAGGAAATAATCCTGATGCTTTCTTGATGCAACTGTGTGTTATATAGTCTAGTTGGTGCTAGTTACTCAAAAATGAGAATATAAACTCATTACAAGGAAAGACGCATTACATTTCTAGACCTCACTTTAGAAGCTGAAGGGTTATCTTTGAATGTGCTGCAGCTGTTCTATGATCTTCTGAATCAAATGCTAGATTGCTGAAAATGAAGTAAAGCAATTTGCTCTTTCCAGTCAACAAGAAATGAAATGAAGTCAGATGGCCCCACCTGTAAATATTCCTATGCTTGTCCTTTGAATAAAACAAAACAAACCAAAGCAAAACCCAACCCCAAATTTCCATCTGCTTGGCTTGTCATGTTTTCAAGGCTACAGTGCCTTGTAGCCATGTACTATGCTATAGCATTTGAAAGGGTTTTTTTCATATGTACTTCAAAGATTTAGCAACAGAAACATATATTCTTCCCTATTGTACATAAGAAGAGAGGTGAGAGGAAAGATGATAGGTATTTGCCATAGATAAATATGCATTTCTAGAAACATTAGAAACAATCCATGATCTGAAAAGCCCGTAAAAACCCCAAATTTATCCTTCACTTTGATGTTTTCCCTTTGCAGAGTAGAAACTGAAATATGGAAACTATTAAATGACACTTGTAAACTCCTTACATTAAGCGTAGCAATTTTTTACTTTCTGCCAGACCACAAGGTGAACTCTGAGAACTTTGTGTTTTCTCTGACTGATCTCAAGGAACTTTGCTCATGCTCTGAATTGGGAGAAAGAATTGTGTGGGCAGCAGCATCTTACTCAAATCACTCTGAAAATATCTTCAATTGTGTCTCTAGGAAATTATTCTCATCAGCCACATGAGAGTAGCAGTTAAAATATAGAAGGACACTGCCCTCACAAGTTGTCCTTTTCCAAATGATGTCAGTGATGGTCAGTGCACTAAAAGCAGTAACAAAAGTGAAAGTTCTTTTTAGAATCATAGAATCATGGAATAG
>NW_009207107.1:0-3987 GCF_000690835.1 Fulmarus glacialis | reverse complement strand
GTGGCGGGCGTCTCTTCCACGCCCGGCAGCCGCCCCTGGGGAGGGAGGGAGGCCCAGCCCAGCCCGGTGATCTAAATATTTAGATGGGAACAAGCGTTTCCCTGACTCGGTGCCCAAGGCAACCCAGCGGTCCCCACGCTGTGTATGCTGACTGCGTACGGGGACACAGCTCCATAGACAACAGAGCGTCTCCTTGTCTTACTAAAAAGTAAGGCCCAATTAACTTTAATCAATGGGGCTTTCTCCGTCGAGTTGTCCAGAATTTGACTGCTCCCTGCAGCCGATACAGCAAGGTTAATTTAAGATGAAGAAAGAGAGAAAAAACGGTGACAGGAAGGTCTGGGACAGGCGCTGTGACGGGCCGTAGCTGCGTGGCCACAGATGTCCTAGGGCCGAGCCATCGCTTTCTCTCCTGGAGCTCGGAGGTGAGGAGGGGGAACCTGGCAGGGTTTATTAAAGCACATCCAAGCCCTCCAACTTACATTTGCATTCACAGTTTGATGTAGATGCCACATAAGCAGATGCCTATGAATAAGCTAGAACAGGATTATAACATCCTCGTGGTGGAGTGATTCAGTGTAATGCCTTGGCAAGCTGTTCTTTAATGGGCTGGAAGTCTTATTTTTACGATCATTGGAACATAAAGGGTCAGAATCTTAATCTTCTAATACTGTGTTTTTAACAACATTTACACTTTAACATATTGAAAAATCTCATCTCTTTCTGCCAACCAGCATGACAACACAATTGAAATCGATCAGTGCAGCAGTATATTTAGGTATTTTAAACATAAATCAACCTGAAATATTTTTTTCACTTCCAGTACTTCTTAAAACCTAGGAGTTTCTAACTTTTATGTTTCTTATTTGAGCCTTTGGAGTTCAGTGGAGTCTCCCACCTGAATATTTCAACAGCATCAAAGAGAGAACAGAAACAGAGGTTACGGTCCGGCATCCAGCACAGACACAATGCTTTATGGCCCATTGCAGCAGGGGAAACCGGTACCCGAGGAAAACAGAAAGTTTGCAAATTGTCTGCAGGTATGGAGAGAATTAAATCATGCATCACCCTACAAAACTAAGTGACAAGCAATGGGAACACATCAGGAAGAGAAGACATTTTTGTTTCCATGAAACCTTTGGGATTGAAGGGGAAATATTTTTCAGAGCTTACGAATCTTAAACAAAACATTCAGCCCAGGAGCCAGTACTCAGACTGCAGGAGTGACTTCTCCTCCCAGAATAAATGGATTAGGCTCATCTCTTGGATGTGGAGGGGAAAAAAAAAGAAAGAAGGGCCAGTTGGGGCTTCCTCGTTAACGATACCTTCCCTCACAGTGTCACTCTTTATTTCTTTTCTGTGTCCTTTTCCTTGAACGTGTTCCCCCAGCCCTCGGGGCTGCATGTCTGCCTGCAAGTTTTAAGGTCTGGGTCGTGCCGGCAGGACTTGGTCTGCTTGGGCTGGAGCACAGACGTGCAGGACCTCTGCCCCAGTCCTTCCCTTAGCACCGGGACAATGGGGCCTCATCTTTGACTTTTTGTTTAATTAAAAGCTCCTTAACCAGTTTTACTATTTTCTGGACTAGATTTCTCTCTGGTCCCATGTGAGAAGGGAGCTGGGCATATGGGCTGAACCACAATGATTTGATTCATGGGCTGAAATCATCATTGAACAAGTGTCACAACATGGCATTAGATTAAGAACTAAAGTGATGGGCTATGGTGAGCCTGTTCATTAGTATTAATAGAGCTTAATTAGGCACAAGCATGGTGTTGCAGGGAAATGTGAAGAGGTGGCTGCAGTCTCCTCAGCGGGAAAAGAAAAGGTGTTATTCATTAAAGGTGAAAGAAGTCCATGAGCCTTGGACCTGTCTCTAAACCCCAGCACAATTTAGGCTCAGGACCTGGCCCTGCTGCCCCAGAAGAATGAGGGAGTTAAAGACCGGGTCAGGTTCAGGAGCTAGAGGAGAGGACTGGAAAGTCCAGACCAAAACCAGGCAATGAAATCTGGGGAAAGTCCTACTGTTCGTACGGGGACTCCTCCATTCAGCTCCGACCCATTATAATGGAGGAGATGAGATGTCAGATCAGCTCTTCCAGCCCCAGCGGAGGGGGTCAGGAACGAAGGGAGCTCCCGAGATCTGTGTCAGGGAGAGAGACAAAGGGACAGGAACAATAGGTGCCTGCAGGAGCAAACCTCCATGTGGCGCTGGGCCAGCAGCGCAGGCAGCTCTGCCAGGGCTGTGGCTGTTTTGCCACCACAGTAAATATCCATGGATGCATTTGATGCTTTTGTAATGATTTCAGTTGTTTCCTTATCTTCAGTATCCTCCCTCTTGCACCAGTTCACTTCCATTCATGCTGCTCTTTGCTTTATGGTTCTTGGGTCATTGTGCATCTCTCCCCATTTGGCAGCATTAAATTTTATTTACCATATGTCCCTTCTGCTACAAAGATGATAAAATCCTTTGGATTTTTGTTGTTGCTGTTGCTAGCTCATTCAGCGCTCACCTCAATTTAGTGTCCTCGGCAAGTGGAGCTGATTTGTTGTTGGTTTTTGGTCTAATAGAGGTCCAAGCTGGGACAACTGCCAGGCTGCACTGCAAGCCTGCACTTCACTGCTGCTTTTTTTTTAAAGCACTTTGCCAGATACCATCCTCTTAGGAGGTCTCTAACACCTCTGTGGTGGGAGAGAGCATCATATGGACCTTTGGCAAAAGGACCAAGAGAGCTGCCAAGAAAATCCTTTGTACGTGGTTATTTTTCATTTTTTGTTCATATTCTGTTGAAAATATCTTCCCTTGTTGATTATACCAATCAACGCCCTTATACGCGGGGTTAATGTGCCTTTCAAGCAGCCCACGGCTGCATAAAAGTGGAAACACAACCCCGGAATAATATCCAGGGCCAGATGGACTTTGCCCTTATTCTGCTCTGACTTCGGTGGGGTGGGCTGCCAAGGGAGGCATCGGTCGGCTGCAGGGAGGCCAACAGTAGGAAGAGAAATGAACCTTTGGACGTCATGAAAGAACTTATGGCAGCCAAAGCCATGGAGTCAGGGAGCTCCGGCATGCTGCCTTCTGTTTCTACAGCCAGAAATACATCCGCATTTTAGGCTCTCCATTTGCTTGGGGAAGGCAATCTCACCCACTTTTTACCAAAGCTCGTACTTCCCTCCTATTATGTTTAAATTAAAATGTAGCAGACCATTCTAGCACTCATGAATGAGTGAAATGCAAAATGTTGGTACATTGGGCTTTGCTGCTGCACGCAAATATATCTGGAAACAACGGCTTAAAATTGTTTCCACCTTCAACCACATCAGGAGGTGATTTTGATATCCTCTGTGGAATACTAATACTTACTTCTAGAAGTCTTTTAATTTTCAGTCACTGAAGGGGCAGAGTTCGAGATGCAGCTAGCTCTCCTTTAACAAAATAATAATAATGTCTCACTTTCGTAACATCTTCCAATTCAAAGGGTCTCAAACTGAGGCCCTCATCTTCCTGAGAGCATCACACAGCCAGAGCTCAGAGTCTCAGCCAAGGCATGCTGAAATCAGAAGGGCTCTGCACGGACCAGTGAGCCCATTTGCATGATTGTCTTGCGGGATAAGGGCTGAACTACCATATCCCAGTTGCCTTGCATTGACTTTTTCTTCCCAAGAATGACCTATTTTGCAAACACTGCCATTGAAGTGCTGTCGTTGCTGGATTAGGACACTAGAAATTGAACCTCAGAACTGCCACTGCACAATCTCGGGCTGCTGAGCCCGTGTCGCTGTGGGCTCTCCCTTTGCAACACCACAGCACTGAGGTGCTTGTTAACTCCCCTCTGCAGCCACCTGGCTTGACTTTGCCAAACTCCGGCGAAGCTCTGTTGTGCACCAGGCAGAGATGCCGAGGATCGACGGGACGGTTCGGGCCATGGGCCCATCTCCACCGGCACCTCGGTGGGGCGGTGCGCGGCCCCGGCGCGGCTGGGGAGG
>NW_009207106.1:0-9596 GCF_000690835.1 Fulmarus glacialis | reverse complement strand
TCTATGATTCTATGATTCTATATATGTATAAGATGAGATGTTTGCTTATCACACAGGATCCATGTTTTGATTTCCTGTGGTATACCTGCCATGCAGAGATATGTGGAGCTTAGTCTGGGGACCACAGTTTTAACGTGTTGTCTTTTCACGTGATGGCTGCCTCTCCTGCTGGATTCCTCAACCTCAGCTGCAGCAGGATGATTGTCAGGCAATATAGCAAGCTGCAGAGCAAAAACCCAGTCTATATTATACCTCAGGAAGCAGGAGCACAAAGAAATTTCTAGCTGTCCAGAGCTAGAAATCCATCATTTACTAATCAAAGCTTCTCTCTACACTGTATATTCCAGGGCATTGCATCCTAACTTCAAAACGTAGTTATAGACTTCAGGTGCACAGGTGCATACATACATGTACACATCTTCTGCCACTGAATATCACCAGCACGCCCTTGCCATGTTTGGAGTATCTCCAGCTTGCAAGTGACCTTTTGAAGGAGATGACATATCTATGGCTATTCACAAGCCCAGCTTCATCTGAGCTGCAGGCCCGCGTGTCCTTTGCCTGCCAGCGTTACGTATTATCCAGCATTATTCAGCATTACTCAGCCCCATACTGGGTCCTAGCTGCCACCTTCTATCCTAATTATCAACTAAAATGTTATAATTATCTAAACCGATATCATATTCTGATTAGCATCCTCCCCTACAGTAATATGAATTATAATACATACAGTAATATGAATTATAATACAGAGCATAATTCTCTGTGTGTTACATGTTATGGCAATGCAAATAGTTTGAATCCTATCTGTTTAGATTCTTATGTGGTATAAAAAACACATAGTACCTAAGCAACTCATGGTATTTCATGAGTGGAGAGACCCTTTGCTTTTTCTTTTCCCAGTCTGGCTGAAAGAGGAATAACTTGGATAATATAGACACTTTGCTTGCTTATGGCTTTTAGTGAGCAGAGGTAGAACGATAGGTGAGTGTGTGAGAGAGAAAGTGGGAGAGGAGAATATATTTAGGGAAAATTGTGAAAGTTAAAGTACTGTAAATGTTCTTTTTTGTGGAGCCATCTGATTTCCTGCTTGGTCGAGCTCAAGTTTTGGTCTTTCACTTTAGAGAGTTTTCTTTTTTCTCCTGAGTTTAAACTTCTAAGTTGTTCCTCCATTTAACAATTTTGAAGTGTACATCACATCTAGCTATGGAGGGCTTCAAATATCATCATAGAGATCTTGATTAGGGGGAAAAATAAAGGGAAGGTAGTAACCTGAGATATCCAGCAGAGAAACTAATGTGTTTACTGTCTGATGGTAGTTCTGTAATTCTTTTTTTCTTCCCAGTACCAGTCAAGCCTGACTATCACATGTGCAAGAATTTTTGCTTCTGTTCTCCATCTAATTGTATCAAATGAAATCTTCTCCTCCGGTTCTGGTTTTGGATGTTCAAGAGCACTATCTGCTTGAGATTCCAAAGCAGATCCCAAGAATCCTGGTGTTTCAACCAAGTAGGTGGAGATCCCGTCCCCAGTGAGGGATGCTGTAAAGGTATCACATTCTTCAAAGAACATTTTTGTCTCAGGAAATCCCTCACTTCAACTTTTTGCTAAAAAGCAGTAACACCTCAGGAGCTTTCTTTGGTCCTTAAGAAAACTAAGAGGAAGGTGGTTTGTTTTTATATAGAGGAATTCTTAAGTGTTTTTAATTTTAGAAATCAGCCTGTGTTATCTCACAGTACTTAGATAACTGCATGCAATAGCAGATGAGCCTTTTGGCTCTTGCAGAAAAAGGTTTGATGTAGACAAAATATTGCCTGTAGGGATTCAGTTTGAGTGATACGAGCCATTTAAAGGTTGCTCGCAAATACCCCTGCAACCTTTTCAAGAGAGGACAAAAATACTTGGTGTTTGTCAGTAGCTAACATCAAAGAGAGCTCTTGGAGACTAGCATGAATATACACCGTACTGGTCTGTAACACCAGGTCACACCTTTGGATCAAGCCCTAAATGCGACTCGAAGAGTGAAAGGCTAACTTACGCTTCTGGTTCCCAGGTTTGCTTGAGGCTAAAAGAGAGAATTCATACCATACAAGAATTACAACATTGTTCAAACCAAGACGTTTTTGCAGCCCCTGGTAATACTGGCCCCATGTGTTCCTTCTCCTCAAGAAGGTCACGGTCAGAGCTAGGGGTGATGGCCCCGATGATTGCATCAAATGCTGCTGTTGTGCTACTTTGAAAGCAGACGCTTTTTATTCCCTGGCCCCTTTTTTGTGGGGGGGTGGTGGTGGTGTTCAGGTGGGGTTTTTTTTCCTGATGACTGTCGGGCCATTAAGGATGATAATTTTGTGTTATTCTTCAGTCCCTCCTTTTGTGCTACTATACTGTGCAACAACAGTTCACCTTGGGTGAAGAACCTTGCTTCTTAGTCAATAGATTTTGTACTTCCACAGCATTGATCACAAAAGCCTTTTCCACTGTAAATTCCACACACATCCTATGAATACACTAGGTAAGTGCAAAAATTTTAAATGTTGAAAATGTATAAAATTTTTGAAGAGCCTGATGTATCCCTGGAAGAAGTAGGTTGTTGCATTAATTATTTTTCACACTTAAGTCTCTTCTATTTTATCAATGGTTTTATCCTATCTGAAAGCTAGACTGAAGGTTTCTTGTTTGTTCAGGAATATAAGCAATAAAATGTTTATTGCTCACACATTTCTTTACTTTCTGTTTGCTGGATGTTTGCTGGATAGTTTTTCCATTATGTCCTTAGTAGTTATAAATAGTAGAACGTCAGGATTTTCTGCATATTTGTGTTATCCCACATTCTAAATTCAAAATTTACTGCATGAATAACAGTTACAAAATAGACTGACCAGGATGTAGAAAAAGGTAATATTAAATAGAAACCTTAGCACATAATTTTAAATTACCATTTTTCTTGCTGCTTTTTTATTTTTTGAATCTCCTCCTTGATATATGTACATATCCCCACAGAACCAAAACCAAAGCTTAATAATAGGATCACAAGAAATATTTCATCTTATAAGAAAAATTTTGATATTCAGGTGTGATCTTCAATGCTTCTAAATTATTGTCCAACCTAAAGCGTTGCTTTTCATACTTTACTGTAATAAACACAATAAATACATATCTTCCACAGCTTTTTGAATTTTCTGTCCACAATTCTTTACCTGCCAGATGCAATGAAATTCAGATCAGCTACAATCATTCCTGATTTCTTTTTACTTTTCCAGTTTGTATTTTTAAAGGATTTTTTACTTTACCTTAATAAACAAGAAAGTTTATTTTTGTAAATCCAAATATCATTTTATTTCATTTAGCATAATTAATAATAGGAAAATGGCTTGTAACATTTCCTATAACAGCCAATATACCATGACTTTTCTCCTGCCTACCCCCCTCTGAAGCAAGACCTCACTTTTTTAAAAATAAAATACCTTTCCACCAGATAGGAAAACTGTATCCTATTGATGCAATAAATTACCAAAGCAAGAAAGTTTATATGAATAATAAAACTATAAGGTGTCAGAGCACATTAACAAAAATGCCGTTGCAGGGCTTAGAAGTGGAATGCTTCAATTTGTAACACTAAAGTAGGAGTAGGATTCAATTTTCATAGGTGGTAGTTTATTTTCTAATAAGGGGCCTGTTGCGATTTCACACACCTTCCCTTGAAGTTCAGTCACCAACCAGTCTTACAGGGGGAAAAAATGCCCTAGGATAATTCTTTTGTTTTCATGATGCTGTGTTGGTAAGGAAGAAGAGCAAATTAGTCCCCACTCTGCACCAGCAAAGGTTAGGAGTTCCCAGTGCATCCTGTCACTGGTTGTGAAGAGGAGGTAAATAAAGAAAAATGTAGGTTTAGGTAGAAGTCCAAGCCCAAATGGGATGGGGGCATAACACAAGCAAACTAAAACTAGCAAGTACCATAGTGACATCTTCAATATTAAATATTTCTGCTTGGGGATACTTATTTATTTATTTATTTATTTAACAAAGAAACACATTCCACTTCCCATGAAAACAGACAAAACCATTCAAAGGAAGTACAATTTTTGTGTTACAGTTAATTTTGAGAAAGAACCTGTATTTGGCTGTAATAAATGTGCTGAAACATTAGAAGCAAAGGACATTACTTGGCTATAAAAGAACCGAAATTTAACTAATGAGATTAAGGAACTGTTGGCATGATGCAGCCATTCCCTGCCGATTGTGTGCAAGGGAACTTGCTGAGAATGAGGTTTTCCTTCATTTTGTTGGCTTAACAGGTGGATGATTGGGTTAATTTGACTTAATGATGCATTACAGCACAGATTTCTTTCCTTGCAGTCATGAACAGCTTCACTATATGAAGGGGATATTGTGGTATGGTCTGCTGGACAAAATGAGGAACAGTCCCCTGCCAAAGCCATCACACACAATTTACTCGATGCTTAGTACTTTCTGATCAAGATTTAACAGTAGGTTTGATCACGTAGAGGTAGAATCTTTCTGGTTGAGTAAGTGGAAGTTTTTACGCTTAGATGCATTTGAGCAAAAGCCTATGTGCTTTTACTGAGTCATTACACTGTGTGCAAAAACTCCCGTCTGTCCATAGGGTGTGATTGGGAAATGTCAGGTCAAGGCAGCAAGGGCCTAATGCATAAGTTAACATTGGGCTAAGGCTTTTTAAATGACTGAAAATACCACTTATGTGACAGCTTGGAAATGCGTTAATGATAATTGGTTCCAAGGTGTTGATCATTCTCCTCCGGCCTGGGAAAGCAACAGATTAGTCCCACTAAAACTGAATTTATTACATTTGAGCCCTTTGTCTGCTGTTCACAGTTATTGTGAATAGAAGTAGTAATTTTTTTTTTTTTTTAAAGTGATTTATGGTTATCTTTTCCAGACCTGATGTTTGAATTATCTTAATTTAAATTATTTCTGGAAAGTTCCCATTAAATGGTTCAGACACAAATACTGATAAGTAAATAAGTTGTAAAATAATTTATTCCAATAAAATGTTATGTTCTTTTAGGTAAAAAGCCACTAGGCAAAGTCATAGCTGTTCTGCTAATCTTCCAGGGTATTTTTTCTGAAAAAAGATCATGACATTTTAAGCACTATGGAGAACACTCAAGTACTTGCCAGGAAGAGAATTGTGTTCAGGATGTGTTAATTATTTTATACAGAAATTATTTTTCTCAAGTGCATTTCCAATATCAAGGGTCGACTGAACCATACTGGTAATGTTGGGACATGGGGTGGGGAATGAGAGGGGGAAGAGAAGACACAACTGCATCATCTCTCCTGCACAAGGTGCAACCAATGGGCCTCTAATATCTCTGGTCCTTCTCATCCCTGTATCAGTTCTGTCTTTGCTATGACTACTGCCTCTCAGCTTTTGACGCGAAACTTTCCTCCTAAAGCCTGCTTTGCATATCTCTGAAAGAGTATCTGAGCTGACCTTGTGAAAACAAGACCATTTTGTCCTGTTACTTCTCTCCATGATTATTCCAGACCAGCATGGCAAAGTGTTTCTGCATATGCTTAACTTTTCAGAGTAAATAGTCCTGGAATGGACACATGGTCTTTAGGTATTCTACCTGAACAAGCCTAAGGATTGTCCGCTATATAAGGAACAATTCAGCATTGCCTTTCCAAAACTCTCAAGTTGATCTAACTGATCTTTAAACTGTAAAAAATACTCACTGAACAGAGCAAATAAGGAGGTAGTTCTCGTTCTGCATGTGTCTGTGTCAAGATCCAAAGTTATAAGCCCTCTGAACAGGCTGTCTGGAAGAAAAAGAGATGAAAACTGTGAATAATTGATGGGATTAAGCTGAGCAATCTGCAGCCTTAAGAAAGGCTTCAAGCCTGTCCCACCTGTTTGGAGAAAATAGTACCCATGAATCAGGTTGTTCAAGAAACAGAAGGCAAAAAAAAGTGAAAACTATTTATTTTTACCTATATTTTAGTGAAATGATACTTTAATATAATTTATATTTATGTTTGTGTATACATACGCTTGCACACCAAATCCATCCATCGTTGAATTAATCAGTAGAATCTTTTGTTAAAAAAACAGCCAGTGATTTCTGATAGCAGGGAAATACAAGGAGATAGTGCTGGGTAGCTTTATATACTTAAACTGAATGAAGATATGATGTTGATTCTCCAGGCATTTTCATAGATCTTGAACTTTCTGTTGTTCCCAGCAGCGATTAGCTAGTCAGCTTTAAACTAGCTAACTCGAGAGCAGAAAATATTGCTATAATGGCAGCGTGATGCTGAAACTGAGTGAATCCTGCTGTGGTTATCCTTCCCCCAGTACCATCCACCACTGGTCAAAGTGCTGTAGTTGCTACCTTTAATCTTAGCACAAGATAGATCCTGCAGATGTTAGCCTTTCACTTTGTTCGCTTGTTTTACTCATTTGTGAGCTGTGTTAATCTATTAACGAAACGGGATGATGCATTGACATAGTCTGAGCCCCACCTTCAGATTGATCATGAAGTTGCTTCATTTTAATGAACAGTTATATTACAGTAAATGTGCTTATTATATAGATGTTGACATGTATATTTGCTTGCTTAGGCTTTTAAATAAAATCACTTAAAACATACCTTTTAGTATAGCTATCAACTCAAAGGCCATAGGTGACCTCAGATCATAACTTTTCAAGTTGTTTTCCTATGCTTCTATAAATGAATCTCCGGGTCCTTCACAGGGGCTGTATAACCTGTTTGTATAAAACTTCTGAATGTTTTCTGTAAAATGGATCTTTAACAGGACAAAGTAAGAATGTTCCACCCTGCTGTTTCTGAGACTTAAGAGACTTCATAAAAGAGTATGTTATCTGGTTCTCTCTGCCATTCATTTAAGTAACATTTTTAACTTTCCTTTAAGTGAGGAAACTAGAAAAATAATTTGGGATTGGCTGGAGTTGTTTGTTGTTTTTTTCGTGTTCGTCTTCTGAACAACAAAAAAAATATTGTGCATTATGCATGCAACACTCTGCATCCAGCTGTTGGACCAGAGACCAAGATCTGCCTGCTTATATTTAGTTTGCTGTCAGCCCTGCTTAACCCTGTTTTCTTTACTGAAATCTCAGTTCAGATAAGAAAGTCTTAGTATGCTCTGCAATGCAATGTTCACCCTAATGTCTCTACTATAGAAGTAAATATTGCAAGAATAGCAAATAAATTAACTTGAAGCAGAGTGAGAAGGAGAAAAATTTCCAAGAAGTCCTAGAGTGTCCAGAGATTTTATATTATGCTTTCACTGTCTTCTTCCATTCGACTGCTTAGAGCAATCATTATTTTGCATCCACTTGATTGGTACAATTGTATGGAAGGAGCTGTGCTATGATGGATGGATCTGTCTTAAATTCGTCTGAGCTGGGTATTTAACTATAGGGCCAGCGCATTACGTTTACTAACAGCTGTACTGTGGGAAGTCAGAGCTGCCTTCCCCTCCCCTTTTCAAGCTAATAAAGCAGAGTATAGGGAAAAAACCTATATAGATTTGGAAGTAATTTAAGAGGTACTCTTTGTTCCTGTGCAGGCTAAGCGTGTCAGACGGATGATTTCACAAAGGTTCTGTCCTCAGAGATTTTCACTCAGAAATGAATAGTGCCCTTCTAACCTAAACACAGATCGAAGATGAATCCATGACAGTATCACATATTTATTGGACGGAACTTAGAGACTGAGTCTTAAGATTCTGAGTACTTTAATGGAAAGAGGAAAGTAGTGTCATGAAAGGACAAAACAATGATACTTTCTGTTTTATGGATCCTCTCCTAGTTCTTCCTTCTAAATCATATCACTTTGACATTTCAAATTAAAATACTAGATGCTTTACCTTTAGATAACTTATCTCAGTCTCTCCTTGTTTCTGCATTCAGGGGAAGCTGCAGTTGCATATTCTATAAGTCTTCTGAGTGATATATTTTAACTTTATTTGAAATGTCACGAGTCTTTCTTCCATAATGAAGAGCATGCAGATTTCTGTATATTTTCTTCTGGAGCCTACTGCCTTCAGTAGATTCATATATCTAGAATGACTTTAATTTTTTTGTATTAAAAATATGTAAATCATTAAAATAATTATGTTTTAATGTAAAATGAAATAATTAGAAATACAAAATAATAACCTGCTTCCTTTCACTGATTTGATAATCTTTGCAACCTGGGATGTGTATAATTTACAGATCTTCAAAGCTGTGTTAGGTAGCAATAGCCTCATTTTGTTCATGGTGAGAGTTAAGGTTGATTTCGTGTAATTGGGCTGTTTGAGGAAGGCACCAAGGAAGGGATCTGATTTTCAGAGGCACTGGGCACCCGCAGCTTGAACGTATTCCAGGGAGCTTCCTGCAGGTCTCCTTTAGATCCTAGATTTTGGCTTCTGATCCTAATTCTGATCGTAACTAATGCTAGTAAAAGGGTCACACAAAACTGGCTGGTGTCGGTGATGGGGTTTTTTTTCTCCCCTCCTGCTGCCCCTGACACCAGCATTTTCCTCCCCTCCCTCCCCCTTTTCCCTGATCAGTGCATAAATATTTTAGCCTTCATTTTGCTTGGCCTAAACATGACAGTCTTCTGGTCTCCTCTCACTCCATAGTTCCAGATTCCCCTGAGCAGCCCCGTAAATCTTCTTTGCATCTGCTCCAGCTTCTGAGCACGGGTGGTCTGAACTGAACATAGGTGACCTGACCCAGTGGGGGTCCCACCAGTGCTTTTTGTCTCAGCCTCCCTATTTCTTCAGGAATTACCTCTGGTGGATCACATCTGCCTTTTCCTTTTTGCACTGGCATTTCTGAGTCATTCCAAAATATACTAGCACATCCAGCCCTGCTTAAACTCAAGTTATTTCCAAATGATCATTTTATAGCATACTTAGTCATTCCCTAAGTGAAAGAATTTTGGACTATTGGATTTTACCTGTTACTAAAAATTCAGTTGGTTCACACCATTTATTATTGTAATTCTCTTTTTTCGTTGATACCTTCTACTTCTGGTGTGTCCCAGAGAGTAAATTTTTACTAGGCCATACCTACTTTTTGTGCCAGAACCTATGTAAACATCTGCCATTTGCGGAGTTGTCCATATGATCATAAAAATGTGTTCTGCATGTGAAAAATTGCCTAGAGATGAATGCATGTGTATCTGTAGTTGATGACAGCCTAAAAGCAGAGCTTTAAACCACCTCTGAATTACATAACATGCAGCCAACACAACCAAGACTGGAACAAACAGTATAAGCACTAATCCTCAAAATATAAAATAAAGATATTATTTTGTCTGAAATTGTGGTTTATTACTTCTGAAATTCTTAGTTTAAGAAAGAATCTTATTTCCCTTGGATCCAATTCATCTCTGTTCTCTGAATAAGAAACAAGAATTGAGTCTCTGAAAAAAATTGCTGTTGTGGCAGCCACAAATTACACTGTGGTGCTGTTAATTCCTTGTGGAGCACAATGCATTTGCAGCCTCCTTTTTTTTATTGATTCTTTCTGTTAGTCTGTACTGAGCCTTACAATACAGCTACAGAATTTCCAATATAATTTCTGGCAGATTATTATT
>NW_009207105.1:10744-18429 GCF_000690835.1 Fulmarus glacialis | reverse complement strand
GGCGTCTCTCCAGGTGTCCTTTAGAGCCGGGTCTCCGTGCGGTGCTCTGGCAAGGGGGGGCTGCGGGTCCGACCCTGCTGGCGCGGGGCTTTGGAGGGCCGGTCTTTGTGACACGGTCCTGGGCACGCTGCGGTCGAACTGTCAGATGGGAGGTTACAAGTTCACTTGTCAAAAAGAGTGATTCAGAGTACAAACGCGCAAAGCCTGGGTTTGCTTTTTGTCTGTTTAGGTGGACAAGTTATTTGAACCAGATATTTTTAACTCGGCTTTTTAAGGGGGGCACGTAGCGGTCTGCTGTAAAAATCAAATCTGCAACTTTGCGCAACGGCAGATTCGGTTGCGGTGGAGTGCGGAGGGAAGGCAGCTGTAGCCAGGCCTCGTTTTATCCAATCTAAGGCGGTGCTATAGAATTCGTGGGTGCTTATAAAACGGCACAAATAAGTGCACCAACGGACACTGTGACACCTGAAAAAATTGTCGGTCTTGCAAAAATTATTAACTCGGAGTTGTTAATGTGGAGCAGGGAGGCCGTCTTCTGCAAGAGGCTGGGAAGTCCCTGAAGAAATGGGAGGGTGAGCCCTGCATTGGCCTTGAGCACGATTTCTCCGAGTCAGAGAATCGGCCTGGGCATGGTCGGGATCTGCACCTTGTTGTAAGGTGACATCCGCTAGCTGGAGCAGTGGCGCGGACAAAACCGTTTTCGGAGAGAAACTTTGTGACTGTTGAAAACCTTGCAGGAAGACATTTGGCCAGCAATAGTTAAAGAGGGTTCCTTTGCACCTCCTGCCCCGGGGGCCTGCTCCTGCTATCGTTAAGTATGCTTTCTGTTGTTCCTTAGGAACAGCATATACTACAGTGTCAACGATTTGAATTAGATCCAGATTATTATTGTCTTTTTTAAGGTACTTATCTAAGCAAGCTTGTAGGGGGCTAGCTGTAGCTAGGATGATGCTTCCACAGTCATTAAATAAGATGCGCTATGGAAAAAAGCCCAAACTCTTTTAATTAAGTGTCTTGAGAGCAAGTGCGCTGAGAGAGGGAGGAGAAGTCTTATATCTTGTCTGGTTTGTAGATCAACAGATGATTGCAGTCATCCCAGGCTATTGTTATTTTTACTGGATCTAAATTGATCAAGGACTAGACCAGTTTTACATGAGTCTGACTCTGCCGTCTCCCACTGAAGTTAATGGAAGTCTCAATAGACGCAGCTTGAGTCCATTTGCGTTGTGTAGCTCCTGAATATTAATTTATTTATCCAAGTTAAGCTGCACTTGAAAACTAACTACTTAAGTCCTAAAAAAACCCAACCTCTAAACCCAACAACTTATTTTTAATTTTAGTGGAGCTGAAAGCTGATAGTCTGTTTGCTGCTGTTGCAGTATTTTGAATAAAGCAGATGAACAGAACTGCATCTTTACATCTTTAGGACCCGCCTCGAGGACCTGTGATGTGCTGAACTACAAGGGACATGTTTTCAACAGCTCTCTGAGTTCTGCTGTGTGAATGCATCCAAAAGTTTATAGAGTGTATTTAACTACTTGTGTCTACTTGGCAAATTTTTTCCCTGTACATTTCACTTGCATTTCAGCTCTGCAAACTAAATACAAAGTAAAGAGAGTAGATGGACATTTGAACTTAAGTCGCTTAGTAGTGGATGATTTGTCTCATTCTCATGGAAGATGGTGAAAGATACAATTTTTAATTAAATTGAGTGGGCTGCTTCAGAAAACCAGTGTGTTTCTGGCAGATATCTGGCAGGCTTCGTGGCCTTTTTTTTCTCTTCTATGTTGCACTTGAGTAATTCTGTGTCAGCATTCGTGTGGGATTCTCCTCTGTGCTATCTCTAAAACTGGAGAAAAATTAACTTAGTTATGGTTTTTGTATTAATAGCTCATAATTCAGCTTTAAAGCACCTTTGTTTGGACCGTAATACTTTAATCCAGCAATAACGCAATTCGTAATTTAAAAGCATCCCATCTGATTTAAGTTCCACTGAAATCTGTAGAAAGATTTCTGTGTTGAGTTTAATGCTGCTGAACTCCACACCTTCGATGCTTACGCCTGAGACATGCCATCTGTGTCACAGGGAGCGATAAGCAGTTCATCTGTTGCATTTTGGACACCTGACTTAAGATGTGAATCTAAAATTTTACTTCCATCTCATCTTTTGAGGGTTTTTTTTTTTTAACATAGTTACAATCCATGCAGCTGAAATTGTAATTAAAATTTATCCTTGTCTCATTGAGTGGTATTATTGTGCTTTTAGTTTTTATATGCTGATTCCTTTTTTTTTCCCCCCCCGTTTCTTGAGGTACTTGTTTAGGACTCCTTTCCTAGTTTTATGACTTTTTGAAAGGACTGTTTAGACCGATTCAGGTATTGCTGCACACCTGAGAGCATTCTTAGTTGTGTTGCTGTTGATGATAGGATCAGTCCCTAGGTTTTTGGTTTTGCTCTGGTCTGCACGTACCCAGATGAAAGGCAGAATTTTGTCTGGTAAGATCATATTTTGCATTGTAAATGAGCATACTGCTGATGATTTAAGTGTTAATAGGATGACGAAGGTGTCTGCTAATCTGAGTAAAAATTCACTTGAGCAGTGGGAGGAACTTGATCCAGACCCAAGTCCTGTAAGTGTGTCTTTTTGGTAGAGTTCAGTTGAAATCTGGAATGGAATAGTAGATTTTTATCGTTATAATCAAAACCTTAACAGCTCTAGTGATGTTAATCAGGCTGCTAAGATTTTTCAGTGAGTTTTCAAATTTTTCAGCATTTTTGAAAAACCAGAGAGCAGAGTCCCTGTTCTGAAGAGCTCTTTGCTCTCTGCAGCACTGCTGACCCGCTCCCGCGGAACCGTCACTGGCTCTGCCGAAGCCGTGAGGAGCTGGGAGCACGTGTCCCAGGCAGTGGGCCGGAACCCTTCCGGGTGGGGAAGGCGTGGGGCACCGCTTCCACGCTGGTACTAATGTAGTGAAACGTGAGTTTATATCAATACTGTAAATCCATTTTATTAGCACAGCTGCCATTTCTAACACTTCCACTTCTGATTTATGTTGGTGAGAAGGCTTGGTGGGAAGCGCGACAGCTGCGGTAGCTTCTTGCTAGATGAGTAAATATTGTACCTGATTGTCTCCAACCTTTTCATCTGGGGATATCCTCCCTCCCTGTTAGAATTTTTCACACACTTGGTCCAAGTCTCGCTCGTCTCTCACACAGCATTGGAAGCATGAAACACATAAAAGCGATCCGTAGGAAAAACCCTGACGTGCGGGTACAGCAGCAGTTGTGGAATGGCTCTGCTTTTTCTCGCCTTGGCTTCCTTGCCACAGGGAGGCTGTTGGGGTACATTAGCGATAGGCGAGTGCCCAGCCCCCACGCAGGCTGGAGCTTTCACATTTTTGTTGTGAGTAGGTCTGGCTGTCCTAGAGGTGAAGGAGAACTATGGTGTGTAAGCCACTTCTTGTGTACGCTGTGTAACGTGAAAGAATGAAGAAATGGATCTTTGTCATTCTGTAGGCTAAGCTGTTTTTCTGGTATCAATATGTTAATTAGGAATTGTTTCTACACCTAGTGAACAAAGCTTTATCAACAACTAGTGAATAGCTGCAATTTAGGCAGGGGAAAAAAATAATAATAATTTTAAAAAAAATCCTTTTGCTAGTACAACATTTGTCATCTAAGGATTAATGGTTTAACTGTATGTGTAGAATTTTTCTTGTTAGGAATTTCATTTCCATCAGGAGTTGTTGGTGTAACCGAACTGACGCAGCTTCTGCAATCTAGATTGGCCCTCCATTTTCTGGCTTTGCCTTAGTCCCCGATTAGCCTGTTACGTGGGCCCTGCCCGCTTTTAACTGGAAAAGTTCGAACGTGACTATGCATTCTTGGCTGGAGTGACATCTTTAGTGGGGCATGACTATAAAGTTACAGTAATATATGTACTTGCATGTTTTGTTTTCCTTAGAAAAAAGGATTCAAACTGCAACTGTAGTGAGTGCATTTTTAAAGCCCATGCAGCTGAGGTATTCTGTAGAGAAATATGCTCTAAGTGAAATAGCGTTAATACTGTGTTCACATTACTATGTAATGTCATCTAAGCGGTGACTTTAAGCTCATGAGATAATAAACAGTTTTGAATAAATAGTTTGTCAGCATTGACTCAAGCTCAGTTAGGAAAGTGTTGAAAAGTATTTGGGGGGCAATAGTAATTGGCGGTTACCATTGTTTAGTAGTCATATTTCACCAGTTTGGAAAATGTATTTCTTGAATGGCTGGAGCTTGAAGACGGACATAAACGGGCAAAAGACTGAGTGCTAACAGAGAGAAACGGTGATATTGGCCATAGCTGTGATGCCTTCAACAGCTCGAAATAGAGTGAAGAAAAAACCCGCTTGTCCTTGTTTTAAGTTTGTTTAATAAAGTTTGTTTAAAGGATCAGAAATGGGGGTGGCTGTCATGCTCTGTGTGCAAGGAGAGGGGATTTTTCATTCTGTTTCCCCAGTGTGACTAATCTGTCCAACTCTTACTCTGTCAAAAACTTTGGAGGACCCCAAACTGTTGGAAGTGCTTAGTTTTCTGGGGTTCAGTCACCTGGGTTTTATGTGTAGTACAGAGTACACAGGTGATGATAAGAAATATGTCACTGGCAAGGACTTGGGGGATCGGGAGAAACAGGCTACCTCATACAGTGTATAGCTACGGCAAAATCATTTTCTAAGGCTAAAAAAGGTCTGATTGTAAAGGATTACAGTCTCTCAAAAATCCTTTTCTCAGCTGGGGCTATATATATTTCAAGACGCTTTTTCCCCCTCTTAGATAGTAAAGACAGATAGTTAAGCTTTCTTTTTTTGCCCCAAGATGACAAGTGTTTTGGGCAGTGGTTTTGTTTTTTAAACCCTGTGCGTATCACTTACTGTATCTGAATACCTCAGAATCTGCATTTCTCTTTGGTAGTTGTCACGCTAGTATCATAATAGTCTGTAGACAAGGATAATGAGACTCTTGGCAGATGTTAAGTGCCATCCGGTGAAGGAAGGTGGTACATCACAGATCAGTCATTTCCAGCCTTGGACAGTATCTTGATGGTCTAGGGAAAGTGACTGAGAAAAGTAAACTGGCAAACTCGGTACGCCAGTGCCTTTTGCAATTTCTAAATTGGTCTTCACATAAAGGGTCCATAAATTGGGAAAGGTTCACCACAACCGTTATCACTACCAAGGACATCCATCAGTGTCTTGTCTTAATGTCTGGTACATTCCTTTACAAGTCAACTTTGTTACTTAACTATCACTAAATAAACTCGTTTAGGTGGGCACAAAGTATCTGGCTTTCCCCCCCCCCCCACGAAACTTTGAGCTGAAGTTTGTTCAGTTGCTAGGACTAAGGTAGGATGGGGAAGGAGAGACTCTTTCTTACATGTTTTAGTGTTCTTGTATTTTTGTTTCAGGGAGGTGCTTGAAGTTGGCAAGAACATCATCCTTCTCATAGAAGCTGGTATGTGCTGGCTGGACTGAATATACCTTATTTTTGCAGAGAGAAAAACATACGAGATTTTTGCAGGGAGGTGTCATGTACATGCAGATGCTGATCCAGCCAGCAGGGCTGATGTGCTGAACGCCACCATTGAGAGCAGGGACTGACGCTGCAGCCAGTCAAGCTACTACCCCCCAAAAATGGGACTGGAAGTCAGGAGTCCCGACTCTCAGCATTCTTTGCTGTTTTACAAATAGCTAGTCTTATGACAACTTCCTAGCAGATCTGCCAAAGAAAATAATCTATAAGTTGTCCTTTACCTCATCTGATCGAAAAAAGCACAGATAGAAGCAGTCTGCACAGTTGGGATCCTGATAAAGGATGGTCTAACAAAGTTCCATATGAGCAGAATTTTGCCATTCAGTCTTAATTTTGTTAAAAAGGTTAAAATTTTAGAGTTCTGAATATACCAGGATTCCTCTCTGGTTTTCCTTGTATATTCTGTATTTACTGCTATTGCATCTTCCCCCACCCCGGGTGACCCTTACTGGTTAGAATGGACTGATTTCGGTGAAGGCTCGAACTGTGCAAGCTGTATTGAAGATGGTTCTTTTCAGTTACACTACGAGGGCATGCGGTGGTCGAGGCGGAGGAAGGATGGGTGTGTTCTCACAGCTCAGGCAGTTTTGTGTTGCTTTTGGAACTGGAGTCTTATCTCGCCTCTGCCATAAAAATACCTCCTGGTCAGGCCATGCACACGCTTGCACAGGGTCCCCATGAGATCTCCAGGTTCAAGCAGAAACAAAGATTGCAGGCGGGGAGAGTTCCCTCAGTGCTGTCTGGTCAGAGGAGGGCTCCGCATGCTGCATGCATCGTGCTGTGAAAGCTCAAGTTAAGTTCTTGACACACTCGACTTCCCAGCTTTGCCTTGGTTCTCTACGTGTAACATACTGAGAATACTCTCACCTTGTAAGAGGCTGTAGGGTTAGTTGTTAGAACAAAAGCCCCTCGTACTTTGATGCGGCTGCCACTGGGTACATTGTGAAAAAGATGGATACAAAGTTTTAATGTACAGTTACGGCTTAACTGAAGCTGCTAAACTGTGAAGAGCCACTCGGCGCAGCAAATGGGGTTGGGGGCTTGGCGGGAAGAAGAGTGTGATTTTTGTGGCTGTGATTTTATGTGCTGATATAAACTGATCTAAGGTTTCAAAAGTAACTGTCCTTCTCCTGTTTTGAGGTGTTTGGTAACTCTTAAATACAGTCCCAAGACACAACACTTGAGATAATCAAGCCTAGACACTTCATGCTTTTGAAGAGTTAATCTAGGAGTCCTCGAATTACTTTGTTAAAGCCACTTTTCCTGACAGACGTAGTTGGCCTGCAAATTTACATTTTAGCAATTTAGCTGAAATACTGAAACATTAAATGTGAAGGGAATGGGAACTTTGTTCTTGAGTGTAAGTAAGTATTACACTCAAATGGGGGAAAAAAAAGCCTATTTTTTCCTACTGTGTGAAGGATCTAATGTACTATTTCTATGATAACCCTGTGTAAGTCAGGAGATTGGTGCTGAGGAGCTGTTCCGTACTACAAGACTTTGTAACCAACCCCTTCTGCTGACCGATTCACTTCTGTGAGTGGGGCTGACGGTTCAGACCTTTTCAGCAGTTCAAGCAGCAGTAGTTGAGCTGTTCCAGAGCCAAGACCTCCAGGTATCTGTTCTGAGGAGCAAGCCAACTCTTAAAAGAAGCTGCTGCTTCTCAAGAAGCTCCTGTGGCATTGGTAACATAATTTATGGCAAAAGGAGGGGTTTGTAGGCGGATGTTTTTCCTAGCTCTGCCTGACTCTATTCTCTTCCCCATGTATGTGTTTGATGTATTCAACGGGAGTCTAATATCGCACTCAGAAATACTGTTTTCAGGTGAAGAGACAACAGTAAGCTGCAAACATAATCTCACTTCTAGCCTGAATTTAGTCATTGTGGCTTGTTAATGATGCTTCAGGAGCTTTTAACAAAATCCTTAGGTTATGTTCCTGAGGCAATACATCAGACTAACCTGATCTTGAAAAAGGTGATAAAATAGCAGTTGTGCAGTAGTTCCTGAAAACACGGTTAGAAAGCAAAGTTGCTGGGGAAAAAAGTCCCCTCATCCTTTCGAAAGAGTAAGTGATAACATTCTGGAGATAGCAATCTACAGCCCTATAGACTAG
>NW_009207105.1:0-10713 GCF_000690835.1 Fulmarus glacialis | reverse complement strand
GATGGGGGGGGGGGGGGGGGGGGGAAGGGAAGAAACTTTTACCTTAAAGGATAATTAAAACATCTTACCCTATGCTAATTCACTCCTTGCAACTTGTACTGGTAAGAATTGGGTAATAGGATAAGGTAGACAGTCTAGTAATAGAGAAATCTTGTGAACCTTACGTTAGTTTCTCATTCTGCTACAGCTTCCTGTGACCTCAGATAAAGTTCAGCTAGTTCCCCTTTCATATAAATACCTTCTAAATAAATGTATTCCTATACAAGTATGTAAATGCCTTTTTGTGATGGGGTAGAACATAACATTAAATATAGCTGCCAGGTATATTAAAATCATGCCAGGTAACTTAAGGAGAACAAATAGTAGTGCTGTTTCCAAGCTTGTTTCCTGAAACTAGTCATCCCTGGGACAGTGTCACCGCTATCCAAGAAGGAGCTGGGGATAATGAGGAGAAATTTCATCGTCAGTCAGAAATGCACGAAGTAGCTAAGTACTCAGCATCTTTTTAACTGTCGAGGGGACAAGGCAGTGGAGTCCTTCACCAAATACAGTCAGCACAGAAGGGATCCATCCTTCTGTCCTTGGTTATTAAGGAGACAAAGCTGCATCTCTCCCTGCATCAGACCTGCATGCATCTGGGCCTACTCACTAGAAAACTTCCCCTACAAATGCATCATTAGTATCTCAGCTTTATACTAGCACATCCATAGATTAAAACTTCTCTAACATCACTAGTATAGCAGTTGGGAATAATGTTCACAGACTGATTTATTATTTTTTTTTATTTGAGTAGAGGATGTACATATTTATCAAGAGAGACAATTCCAGTATTTTCCAGAAGCATATTGATAGACAGGAATTTTCTGGGCCACATGGTCTTTATGGTTTTGTCAGTTTTCTTCTTCCTGAGTTTATTCTGTTGTCAGAAAACTACCCTTGCAAGTTCAAACAGAACCTGTGGAATAGCAAACACATTGATAAGAATTTTTATTGATTTAATAATCCTTAAAACAGCTTACACTGTAAATGAGATAATCTGAAAAATAACTATAGCCGCAATTCAAAAGTTACTTGCAAAGAACTGAAGACTAATCCCCTTGTACAGTACATTACATTAATAAAATAATCTTGATTCTCAGATTATGAAGTATATAAATTGCACTTTTATTACATTTTCAGTGTGATAGTGGGAAAAAAACACCGACCTCTATGGTGATGAGTATTACTATCATCCACTCGAGGCGTAGAGTGTGCTTTTCATTCAGGTGATTTCGCATTAGGTCTGTCAGCTCCATGCAGTGCTGAAGCTTTTCATTCATTACCTGCAAGAGATTCCAAATACATGGCAAATCTGGATTCCATACGTGGAATGAGATCACTAAGTAAAGGAACACAATCCACAGAAGGGCTCACTGAACAGAACTAGAAAGGTGTTAATGCTCTTCTGCGAAAGAATAGACCAGAAAGTCCTGTAAGGCAATATGCACAAGCAACAGAAGTTTCAGTATAAATGAGTCTGTTATTTCAATAGGTTCACAAAAGTAATAAAAATTTAGATACGCATCTGCAGGTACTAAACTGCTTATAGGTGGTATCTACTCATGAAAACAGGCACAAGCAAAAGAAGGTGCAGCTTATCGGAATGCCTTGAAAGTAACTAAATATTTAAGGCTGCTGTACCACCAGAAGAGGTAGTTTTCTTGCCTCTTAATTCTGGTTCATCAGTAAGCATTATGTCGCCCTTCGATGAACTGACCTGAATGATCATGTCAGTAAGAAGACTGCTTCACATCTCAGTTTTTTAACTTGTTTTCTTGCACACATTTCAGAACAAGAATTAAATCTCCTCTTCTTGCAACTATTTAAAGCCTAATTTAGTGGCTCAGGAAATACACAATCCATTCATGTGAGGCAGGGTTCTTAACCTAAACTGGGTAAAAGATGTGAGTGGGTTACGAACACATGGAAAAGGGGATAGTGTATGGGATCCCGTTATTCTTTACTCAGTTTCAACAATTAAAACAGACATTCATGGAGCAGTCTGTAACCCTGCTGAGCCAAAGACAGCTGATCTAAGTGTGGACAATTCTCGTAACAGTAAGACACATACCTTAACTCTGCGATTAATGTTGAGGAACTGGCAAGTCTTGTCGTAAAGCTCTTCCAGTTTTTCTCTATCCCAGTAGAAGTCAGGTGTTATTAGCAGGTCTGAACTCAGATTTATTCGGTGTCTAAAAAGAATGGGTACTACAGTAGTTCACACTTCCTTTTGGTGAATATAGGAGCAAATATTTACATAGCAGTTAAAAGAAACATGAAAATTTTCCTGTAATTTTAAGTGAAATACGAAAAGAATCTCCTTTCATTATAAAAATACAATTGTAGTGATTGTTTAAAATTAGTCACATCTCCAGAAACTTTCTGAGAATACTGTACTGTGTAACAGTTTTGAGCATAAATGACTTTTGCCTTATGTCAACATTGCCTCCAGAACTTGTCACCTTCCTTAACTTCTGATATCTGCAGAGAAGTCCTTGACTATGCTAGTAGCTTTCTGAAGCTCGAGAAATACATGAATTAAAGTTACTGGGGAGCTCCTTAACAGCTTGTTTATATCTCAGCACTCTAAGTGTGACTGGTACTGCATATGAGCATAGCGCACCTTTCAGGCTACTATCTCAACATTATAAAGGCCTAGAGCTAAAGTCTCCCACCCTCAACCTACCGCTCACATAAATTTTTGGACACTTAGAACATCATTGTTCATTACTGAACAGTTCTTCAAGTAGGGATATAAAATCCAGTGTTTCAAATAGGAATTGCTTTTTAAATTTACCTCTTTCTTCACTGATTTTGAGGTTTTTTTGTAAAAGTGTGTGTAATGCTCTGTATTCCCAATGGCCAAATTTCACTTGAGAGGGAAAAAAACCACATTAGATTCTTACAGTGTAGCAGTGGTTTCTGAGTAAGTCAAGGGAAGAACAGAACTCTCAGAAGTTTTACTAACTCTAGGCCATAGTTAACAGTTCTACCTACCCCTGTGCTTCCTCCTGGTATCCCTTGCATACCCTAGTATCTACTGCAATTACCAGTTATGAGACATGCGTTGCTGGATCCAGGGAGGGAAAAGGGTGTGGAATTTGGGCATTTACAGTATGCTGCTCAATGCCTGTCTGTAGTTGAGATGCCAGAGGTGAGATGGTGAGCCAGTGGGTCCTCTGACTAACATAACAGCACACACAGTCTCCAGCCAAAAGAAGGCTGAAGGAATTCCTCCCCACCCCGCTGTGTTAGTGTATATTCCGGTCTTTGTATCATGCATAACTTAATTTTTAAGTTCTGTGTAATACAATGTCTCGGGTGTAGCCAAAAAAAATTACCTTAATGCGAAGAGTTCTCCAATTTTCTGCATTACATCTGCATGAGACAGTTTCACCTTCCTTCGTGACTTCAGTATCTGCAAAGTAGCATGTACTAGAAGTTAAGAAGTCTGGAGTTCTACTGCCTCAAGTATGTATGTGAGTTAAAGTCTGAATGCATATCATACTTACTAACATTTGAGTTTTGTTTGCTTAGTGCCTTGCTTAACTAGCTTTGTAAGAGTATCACCATGCAACTGTTCATCCAGGTTTTTCAATAAATCACTGAGTATGCCATCAGTATCAATACAAAATCCTGGAGCATTTTCTATGAATTTGTTTTTTCTTCCTACTATCGTTATTTTTAAGTCATGACAGTGTTTTTTTACCTTGCCACTGCTTGGCCTTTTTATAGACTTTTTCCTTACAACAGACAATGTATTACCATTTATTTCCTTCATGAAAACAAATAAAAAATAAAAATGATGATTTCTCTTTTGAACCCTACGAATCTCATTTTTATATGTGACATCATATGGACTTTGTACTTTAATTAGGTCTCATGAAAAACTGTGGTTTAAGCAATTCACTCAAACTCCTCATTATATTCAAGTTAAAGCACACTACTTTTGGCCCAGGCTGCCACACACTGTGTTTTGCCAGGTTTTTAAATGCTGCTTGTCCTATTAGGCATACACACTCAACAGTGGCACAACATGGGAAACATTATTCCAATGCAGAACCCCACTCCCAACCCTTTAACGACTGATGATTTCTTGTCCCACCATTTTGCAGGTGTTCTGAGCTTCTCTGTGTTGATGGCTTTACCATCAAACGTGTTAAGCATTCAATTGCTTTGTCCATATCCTCAGCTGTATCTGGACTGATCTTTTACAAAGCGCAGGAGAAAAGGAGGGGAGACCTCACCTCAGGAATTGACTGGATAGATTCCACAAAGTTATCCAATAATGATTCCCAAATAGCCAGCTTTACTGCAACACAGAGGTGACAAAGCAGAACACTGTCAGAGGTATATATGCTTTCCAGTAACCATAACTTTAAATTTGCCAACATGCTGCCTCAAGACATGCTGATACATACAAAACATTATCGGTGGCAAGTTACCATCAGTGTAACACAATCAATGTTCACGCATCTATGGACAAATCTGTGTTGGGCACTGACACAGTTCTGCATGCAGAACCACCTTCAGCGCAGCGCTCTTCTCCCAGTGGTCAGTTCAGATCCTGGAAAGTTTTTGCTTCAGCTCAAAAGTTGTGTGTTTAAGTGCTCTACCATATGCACGAAGCCTTTGCAAACGACATCCCAAGCAGGCTGGAGGTAATGAGCCATGCTGGCGTCAGGCTGACTTCATGTGGTGCCACTCAAGAGTCTCCACTGCATTTCTAGCGTCCTGCAGAACTCTCCATTTGTCCAGTATTTGATGCAGCATGCTCAAACCATGGAGAGTTAGCTTGTATAGACACACCACCCGCACTTTTTGAAGCTAAATTCAAACTTAAGCAATCTCCCATTTTGTTTTTAGGTGAATATACTGTTCACTGAAGATACAACTTCTCTTCTGTGGAAGCTGTTCAGCACAGGCAATAGCAACACCAATTCCACTATGCCTCAGCTTGAGCCTGGAAAGATGTTTCTACAGGAAGATGACGTAACGCAGGCCTTTGTTCTTTAGTCCGCAGATTCCCAGTCAAGAACGAAATAGTAACAGATCAAAAATTAACCCTATTCACTCAGAAAAATGAATCAGGGAAGATGTAATTGTCAAAATGAACTCTTTAGTGGTAGTAATCGATAGTATCATCTAGTCAGGACACTGATAGTAAACCCAATGGCGAGCATTTTTCGCACTCATCTTTTGAATACAGAGGCCTAATCCAAGTCAGTGACTTAAATGACATTTAATTTAGCCCTTGAAAAAAAGCCAACAGGCATTTCAGCTATCACTGATTATTTGACAGAGGCTGGTTTCTGCTGTGTCATAAATTTGACTTGGACTAGTCTTGCATCCTTTACTTCTGTTGAACATTATTGAACTGTTTTCCTTTATGATGTGCATGTCTCACACTAACGTAAATTGGTACCAATTATCTCCTGGGAATAAATCCCTTTCTCCCTTATATGTGTCACCAGTCTTCCATGCAGTGGCTTTACAAATAGGAAAACTATAGAGAACTAAAGGCTTTTTCTCTCCACAGCTCTTCCTTTGACAGTCAAGAACCACTTAGTTATGCTGTACTCCTTGATCAAATGGTGTATCACTTCAAAAACATGTGTTCTGCTTCCTGATGTCCCTTCTGTTAAAGATGCACTTCCCCAAATACTACAGGAATCCTGTAACCGACCCTACAAGCAGTAGGAGCAGACGGAGTAGATATCCTTTAAAGGTCTTTTCGAGGACGGCCTTACTGCTGCTCGCTTCAACTCCCACTTCCTACTCCTCTGAGGTCTGAAGCAGCAGAGGTGTATTTCCTGAGGCAGCAGCACCACTGCTGAGCCTGACTTCTTCCCAGTGTCTCCTGCTGCCTCCTGACAGAAGTACCACCTTTGGCAGACAGCCATGGCTCATAAGCCTGCAAAACATCATCTGTGACTCTGGTCCGCACCTTTGATACCGGTACACCTCCCCAGCTGGGAATCACTTCTTTAGCTGGCATCTAGCTTTTTTCTATTAGAGGAAATGATGTCAGGATTAATTACCGAAGATTACTGACAGGTTTCTAACATTGGACTCTACACTCGTTGCTATCCTAGAGTAGTTCTCAAGGGTGGGGAACGGTATGCTCAGTGGAATGTGTATCTTTTGCAAAGTATGTTCCTTAATGTGCTTTGCTCATATTTAAGACGATTTACATTGAATGAGGCAATTCCAATTCACAGAAAACAAGGTAAAAGCTTTGAAAACGAATCCTCCCACTGAAGCACAATCAATCTTTACACAGTTTGCCTAAACCAGACACAAAGTCTTCTCCAACCTGTCACTGTACAAGTCCCACTTACAATTTCACAAAATCTATAGCATAGGCTGATATTACAAACAATAATAACTCACCAGAAAGACAAAGGGCATTTGAAAAGGCAAATTTCTGCAGAACAACTTCATCACTATCCAGCTCAGAATTTAGTAAGATTTCTCCTTTATGAAGCTTTGACTGACCTCTGTTAAAACAGGATTGAAGCATCTTCATTGATTAAGCCACCAGCAAAGGCACATTCAAAGAACAATCAACAATGCGAGAAAGGTTGGTTGTTTATTTACATAAAGTATACCGTATCTATATGGGTATCATCCCCATCCTTGCATTTTACTCATGTTCAACCTGACAATAACCAAAACAAATCACTGAAAATTAGTCCCTTAGTCTAAGACTAATATTATGCACAAATTTTCTAGGTTTAAATCAAACTGCAGCAAGCTATGATGGTAACTACAGCATTACTATATACACACAGGGATAATTCAGAGTAAGCAGGATGCTGGCCTCTCTCCTGCTCTCTCTTGTATTATCTTTCTGTTTCTGTTTTACTTTTCTTCTGTCACTTTTATCAACATCACTCCCTCCCTGCTATGATGTTACTTTCCCCGAAACCTCTATTGCACAAGGGCCAGCAGCAAAGGGGGCACGAGAGTCGTTCAATTTATCATGCCAATCTCACTATGAAACTTGCATAACCAATGGAGTATGTCGGGAATCACAAATTACACAACTGGATAGTACATGCAGTTTTCAAATGGCCAGGTAAAAACCAAAAACCTGTCCTCTTATCAGGTTACCTTAAATAAGCTCAACCTCATTAGCTCAGCTCCTAATGGTATAGTGTCCTGTCTAGGAGTTGTTTTTTGGTGCTGTTGGAAAATTACAGATCATTTTTATAATCATTTACATTGAGAAATATTTCTGTAGAGATGATTTGCTCCCCGTGATGAAAAAACATTATTTAACAAGGCAAGACAACTTGCCAAGTTTACCGTTCCACAGTATTCAAGTTACAACTTCCCTAGGAAGTGAAGTATGTGCAGAATTACATCTTTATATATGAACCTAGAGGGCACTAAGGAAAACTTATGCAGAAAATCCTCTTTAAAATCAGATTTGCATATTTATTTTTTCTATGAGGTACATAGTTTTTGTTTGGGATTGCTGAAGAACATGTTCAGTTGTGTGGGCATAGAGCTTCATCATTTACAAAATCTAGTGCATAACCAAGTCACAAAGGCCATTACTTGCAAGTTTAGCGGTTTGTTCAGTAAAATTTGTCGATTTAGATTTACTGTTTTCCCCTTTCCTTATTTTACTCATTTGAAAAAGACTAAGGAAAAGCGTATTTTTACCAGCTGCTTTTGCTTGAATTTGTTTTAGATGTCTGTTAGCTTTTTTGTCAAGAGTGCCTGAAGATACTTACTCTCCTATCCTATAGTTCATCTCTTCGTTCTCCCAATGGACTAGTGCAACTTCATATGGCTGAAT
This sequence comes from Fulmarus glacialis, assembly GCF_000690835.1. Lineage (NCBI taxonomy): Eukaryota > Metazoa > Chordata > Aves > Procellariiformes > Procellariidae > Fulmarus > Fulmarus glacialis. The sequence continues at coordinate 2,864 of NW_009207105.1, read as the reverse complement.
TTCATGCTGTTCTAGCACTTGCATGATATTCTTCATCTAAGGAAAAGACAGTTGCACACATAGGAACAGTTGCCATGCAGTATACTATCACTCTACAAAGACCTAGCATGTAATAGGTTGATGAATGCAACTTTCATGCTCAAGTTATTTAAATAACAACGAATAGATGTGCTAAGTAATGAAGTGATTATTAACACAATTTACTTCTGAAGCTATCTGTAGCTGAGTGGAAGAATTTGCGGCTATGAACAACTGCAAGGAATCTGCGAAGACTAGAAGTCATTTAATGTCTGCATATATAAAACAGGGTAAGGATTAACCACAGCAGCAGTAAAGACAATGTGGACGTATTCAATATTATAACAATGAGTTGTACAAGATTTTGGCTGATGTGTGGGAATGAATCTTTAGGATAAGTACATCAGGTGGCTGTTTCTGCCAAAATGACTAGTTTGCTGCTAAAATCAATAGTTTTGTTTCAGCTACCAGAGATTGGATTATATTACAGAAATCCTTTACCACTACAGAAATCTGTAAAAATGGTTTCAGCTGCCCACATTCAATCCTGTAGACAGTTAAATGTGCAATTTTACTTGCAGAAGTAATCTCATTGTCACTTTATTCTCAAGCACAGTAAAACCTGATGCAGGAAGAAAGAGCCCTTTTCTCTCACAAAACTTTCTCCTCTGACATCTGACTTAGGATCCCTATCGTTGTTCCTTTCTATCTGCTACAAGGCTCCCCTCATAAAAATCATTCTGCAATTAGAACAAATCCTGAACTAAAAAAAGCACTCACCTACAGGTTTTTAAAAGGCATTTAGCTACACAATAGCCATTAAAAAAAAAAAAACACAAACAAACACCAAAACCAAACACCACAATACACTTTCGATGCCTAAATTCTTTAAAGAGGTGAATCTTCTACTAAGTCATACTTAAAACACTCTCTTCAAAATAATACCTAACAGTTAATCTTTTAGTGCAATACTGTATGCTAGTAAATTGTTCATGAAGCATATTTTCCAGGTTAAGTATTCTAAAAAAAATCTGTTGGATCACCTGCAAGAGGGATTTTCTTTGCAGTGCTAGCTTTTTTCGTTGCTTTCAAGAATTTTGGTGATACTATCAATGTAAGACACGATAACATTTTTCACTAAAAAAACCCCAACCCTATAGCTGTAACTGCTTGTGTCATAATCCTGAATTTAATATTACCATGACTAGTACCTGCCATATATTCCAAGTCTTGTGGTAAAAAAGGGTATGAAAATTTGTTTTCATTTTTTAAGCAAGGAAGCATCTGCTGTTAGGCCAGTCAGCTGTGCTGTGTCCAGGGACAGTTCCGCAATGCAAACCCCACTAAAACAATGCCAGAGTTAATAGCCAATCCATAATGCAGCATGCCACACTTCCAAGAATGTGTTCACGCAGATCCACAGCACTAGCTTGGTGCTCTAGCTGGCTTTGTGAAGCCATTACTAATACAGTAATAATTATGCTGTTAATAGACTAACAGTTCCTTCCAGAACTACAACCAGCTCAGGCTTCCCAGGGCCAGTATAGAGCAAGACTTAACAAAGCTTTACAGACCGTAACCGATTCTGTGAAATTCGTATGCCTTGTAATATGCATACTTCCGAAGTTCTTCCATTGCTCTGGATAATGAGAAATTGTATTTCAATGACAGCTTTCTTTTATCTACTCAGACTAATACAAAGGCTTCCACTGACTAATTTTATAGAAAGGACTACCTGTGACACAGTACATTTAATGAGAAGAGATGTCCTGGACTTCCTAAATGCAAACTCTTGCTATTACAGGCAATCACGTCACACAATTTCTTTTTAAAAAACAGATGAAACTCCACCTCAAAACTAGTTTTGCTTTTTGCCCTTGCTATTTTTGGTGGGGAAGCTGTTGCGCAACCTCCCTACTCAGGTATTTGAAAACAGTATTTTACATTTTAAATTTCTATTCATGATCAGTCTGTAGTTATTACTTCTTCTGTTAAGTGTCCGTTAGTTTAAAATAGTTTTTCTTCTCCTAATAGCCATTCTGGAGTACTTTTAAAAAGCAATTTTGTCCATTCACAGTGATTATCTACATTCTGTTTTATTTAATTACTTTCAGTTTCTGTTCTATAGACTAGTTTGTTTTTTTCTTTGGTTTCAGTTCATTAAAACATGTGCATAAAAATACCTCCTCTATGTGAGCAAATTGTTCGGAGGTTAAAACTTTGACTATGATTTCAATAAGCAGAGAGAGGCAGTTTTCCTCCTCTTTTATAAATAAAGCTAGCAAGGGACCAACTAAAGTTACTAGTACTGACAAGAAAAACATGATATCAAATTTTCAAAGGTACTTAAGCGCGTACAATAAAACGAGAGTTTTCAGAGTACTCCAGCGGGCAGAGGTGCCCAACTCATAACAATCAACAGGAGTTAGTCAGCTAGTCTTCAGTAATACCTGTGAATCAGTAGCGTAGTTACAGCCATAGCATCCTAAGTGTGCTACAGGCAAGGTTTGAAGGGAGAACTAGTATCTTTTTGTAGGCCAGCTGATATACTGAAACCCCCCAAAACAGACAGGAAATCAGGAACATTTCAGGTCTGAAACAGAAAAAGTGAACTTGAATCCAGAAATTGTTCACGTCTGGAAACAACTGCTCTGTATTTTCATTTACCTTAATAAAAATCCTCCTGTGAACTTCTGTGCATCTTGGTATCATCTATTTAATACATCATTTAATTTCACATACTCTGCCTACAGATAAGATCGATACTTTTTCTCTTTGTATCCAGAATCCAGTTTTATTTAACCACAGTAATAAAAATCAATATATTAAAAAAAACTATATAAATA
>NW_009207104.1:0-13985 GCF_000690835.1 Fulmarus glacialis | reverse complement strand
CCGGAGCCCTTCGCCTCGGTGGCTTCCGATGTTGCCGTCCAGCACCAATGGAGAAGGGCATCTCAGCAAGGGATGTTTTGAGTCTTTGTGAGAGACCAAGGAGTACAGAGCAGTGATAAGCTCTGGTCATCCACATTCCATCTCATCTTCTCCCAGCTGCTCTTGCCCATCAACTCTTTCTCACAGGAGTGAGAAGACTCCACTCTCTCCTACACACTCTTCTGCCGGCAAGTCACCATGAAACTACTATGATGTTGTTCCTTGGTGAGAAAATACGTCTGGAAAGATATTTTAAATTGTATTTATTTATTTATTTTACACCAGGTATTACTTTAACAGGTGATTATTTAAGTGGGAATAGTCAGTGCATTTTCTTTTGGCGCTCCTTTCCCTGGATAAAGGAACACTGGTCACAGCATCACCAGTGGGTGACTCATCCCACTTCCAAACTCGAACTCAGCCAATAACCTGTATAATATGAGCTAGGCCCTTTTCTAAAGTGTCACATGCAACATGCAGGTTCAGCACTTCCTTCCTTCACAAGAAGATGTTCTCCACACTATCAGCATAGGCTGACCTGGGCCCGTTGCTGCTCCCTCAGAGAAAGCTCGGCAGATGAAGTCCAAGATGAGACAAAGACAGCAGAATAGAACAATACCACACCTGAGTGCTGTGAAGCCCTCCACTGAATACCCACTCACACAGCTGTGTGTAGCAGTGGATTGCCACATCCTCCAGGACACACTCAGTCTGGACGTCATCACTACCTGGGCCTAGTTCTTGGACAGCTGGTGTTCAATTTGTTGGTGAAGGAAGAGGACTTCCGTGATCTGGAATAAAACTCATATTCAGTATTGCGTGTGGTACAGCACATTCCCTCCCTCATTTTACATGTAGCCTCCTCTCTCAGTGCTCTACCAAAGCCACAGAATTCCCTTGCCAGATGCCTCCTGACCCTGCCCAGTCCAACTGTTCACAGCACGGTGGGAAGGAGTCGAGGTGGGGGTGGTAAGGAAGGATTATTTCCAGTTGCTTAGCTTGTCATATCTTTGGAAAAAGCATTTGGTTCTTCTTGGCTACTTTTAGGCAGCAACACATGCTGCCAGGAGTGTTTCACTCAGTGTTTTCCATTGGCGCTCTTCCTTATACTTTTAACCATTTAATCCCTTGTTGTTTTTTTGTTGTTGTTGTTAGTAGTCCCTCACTGTAATTTTTCATCCTCACTCTTCTTTTCAGAAAGTGCTTTTTGGTTCTCTCAGGAGGGGTGGATCAATCCAACTCTAGCAAAACCTAACAGTAGTCAGAAGCAGATGCCCAGTTCCACGATGGCGCTGATATGCTTCTGCTCTCTCATAACTCCCTCCAATATTTAGCCCTTTCTATAACACAATTGCTTTCATGTAACTAGCATACAGCATTAACACTGTGTAAATAAAATGGCAGAACCACAGAAGTCACCATTGCCAGGGGCAGCACTCTAACATGTATGACAGGTTTTATTACTCAAAAATTACTTCAGTGTAGTCTATTTAATTCCTTTCAAATAGGAACCTATTGGGGAAAAAAAAAAGGTTTTATTTCTGAGTCACAGTTGCATTTGACATCTAGTGGCCCTTCTGCTTTCCTTCCTTTTAAGGAAATTTGAATCACAGAAGTGTCAGTAGAAATTAAGCTATGAGTGTCTAAACCAAATGCAATTATAATCAACATACAGAGCATGAGTTCCTGATAGCAATCTGCATCAGAGCTAACCTCCAAAAGCAAACACTTTTCTGTAGTGCATACATATAACAATTTCAAACCTCTTAAAAATGTCAGACTGTAAACACTTTTTAAATAAGCTCAGAGTTCCTTTACATGATAATGCCTTACTTTGCAAACAGAAGTTTGAAGATAACCAAGAATAGATATTAGATATCTTTCCCAGCAAAAAAAAAATATTTATACCTGCACATAGGCCTTTAAGGCTCTACTGCATTGTGATGGCACAGTGGTTTTCTACCTGTGCATGAAACTGTCTAGGTGTAACAGATAAACACCAGTTTGTAATGTGTAGTCTGCAGACAGTTACTGCATCCAAAATATTTAACTTTGGGTTAAGAACTTTTATTGTAAACCCATTAAAACCTAAAATATCTATGTTTGTAATTTTTCAGAACTTTCAGCTGTCAATATTGAACAGGACCTCCTTCCATCTCTGTCAATGAAAGCATAACTTAAGTCATTGCTCATCAGCTGGTCCATGGAAATTAACATTCTGCAAAACAAAACACTTCAAGCTAATGTCCTTTACTTCTACAGTTAGAATTGAAGCACTATTCAAGTTACCTCTAGTCAGCTGGCAAGTATTAAATCACCAAGCTATGACAATGTAATTGCATGCTTCTCTGAAAACTACGGGAGTTTTGATGGCAATCACAGCAGGCAGAACACATGTTCTCAGATATCCCTGCTACAAAGGAAGCAAAATAAAGAAAATCTATCCCCTGCACCTTTTAAAGAGATTTGTACTCAGTATATAACCCACAACCACCTTTGAAAATGTCAGTTAAAATAGAGTAAAAAAAATTCAAAGTGTAGTAAGACCTATACAGAACAATCTATTTTCCACTTGCCTTTTAACCATAACATCTACTCATTTTCCTTCATCTGTCTTAGTTTAAGCCTCTGCCTCTTTCCACATGTGTTCAGATTTCTTCTACAGCTTTGCTATACAGGGAGCTATTTAGCCTTACTATGGCCTCAATCCTGTCTGTCCAATCCATTTATGTTTCTGGACAGGTTTCCAGTGTCATAAATTAGAAATATCTTACTTATTTAGTTAACACTAAAACTCTAGAACGTCAAAATATATTATCTATGAATTACTATTGTCAGCTAACTCTGAAACTAAAAAAAAATTGGTTCTAAGTATTGGATCAAACATATACACTCAATATGACTATCTACATGACTGAATATTCTAACACCATTGTGAAAAAAAGAAACGTTGAGAAAAAAATACCAATTTTCCAAGTAATTTATTTAAAATAAAGTATCCATGGAGGTTTTTACCTCATTTTTCAGTAGTTCCTTGTATTTCTGGGTAGGCCTGCTGGCAACAGGCTGAAAGCCGGTAAGTAGTGCTGGTCCTGAACACCTGAACCCAGACGAGAGTAATTAACATTAAGAGTCCTTAAATCAAACTTGTTTTGCCAGCATATGTATTCATATACTCATGAACTCTGGGTAATCCGATTTCAGAAGGAAAACTAATCTTTTCAAGGTTTATGATTTGGCATGCCACCATCACACAATGAAGTGGAAGGGACTGAAATATTATAGTATTTTGTCCAAACACTATTCATACATGAAGGACTTTCCCTTCCATCATCTCCCAGCCCCCCTTACTTGGGAGGATTGAAAGCAAACCCTCCCTAGGAAACCTGCTGCTCTGTTACTCACTGTTTAATAAGTTCTTTCATTTCTTTAAGCAAATATTTTCAGAGGTGCCAATTGTCTCAAAAATGAAAGAAAACATACCCAAAAGGTATTTCTCCATCATGCAGAGAAGAATGTCACTTCTGGATTAGATTTATTGCTCTTCAGAAAAACACACATCACCATCAACAACAAAAAACATGATGAGAAAGCAGCATGACAGCTAGAAATTACTTGGACAGCAATGCCAAAGCTACTTACTGAAGTCTTCCCTGTGGAATTTTTTTATATTAGCTGCATGCAAATTTATAGAGCTACTGAAAGAAAATTGGCCCTACTAAAAGACAAGGTAAGAAATACAAGGCAGATAAGTCCCTATGAAATCATGTGCGACAATATGGAACAGACCCCACCTCCATCCTTTACAGTTAATCTAGATTAAGAACATTCCCTTACTCCTCAAAAGGTGGATCTGGAAATTCAAAGAGGAGCATAGGTATAATTTCAAGCTATTAGAGAATCCATTGAGTCAGGTCAGTTCAGGTTGTCCTATTTAAACCAGTTATAAACTACTGTTAAGGAAAGCAAGAATAGCTAGATTGATGGAGCATATTATGCAGTTTCCAGAAATAAACAGGTTAGACATAAGGGTTGATAGTTCCCCAGGCAGTCATTCTTACACTCAGCAGAGAACTCCAAGAAATGACTGCTCATCAAGGGGTAGAGAAATGGACATATTCCTCATGCACTGAAGGGCAATGTTGGAAGCGTTAGTGGTACCACTGTCACAGCTCCGGGCTGATAGACAATTGCTCCCAACAGTCCCTCAAAACAGCGTGCATCAATCTGGCTTCACCAGTTGTGTTACTCTGCCCTGCCATAAAGGAGAAGGGTTGTTTTTAATATGCCTATATGAAAGCTTGGGGGCATAAGAATATCCAAATACTACTGCCTTTTTTTTTTTTTTTTTTTTTTGCATGGACATTAGCAGATAGAGGACTCGATGAAAGCAGTTAAGCCTGCTTTATGAATGACAAGATTCCTGAATAGGAGATAATACTCACGATACAGGAGCTTCAAAGACCTTTGCCTTTTTTGAACGGCAAAAACTAGGAAATGGTCCAATCTAACACCACTATGAGGAGAAGTCCTCACTGAAGCAACCCTGAAAAGCAACAGAATGATTTTAAAACAGAAACTTTGAAGATATGGCAGTCAATTTTCCAAAATTCCTGAAGACAGAACAGGGGTGATGTGTTGGAGGTAGTCTGATCAAGTTATAATTTAACCTTAGCATCCTTTCCCAGACCTGCAAAAAGTGTAATTCTGCAAGATCTGGGATTACCAAGACCTGTTTTTCTACAGACACATACTCTAGTTTGACCATGCCCCCGCTTTCCCAGTGATAACTTATTTCTCCTACCTGCCTAGCTGCAACTGTCAGTGAAATGTCAATTTCCACATAAGTTCAACATTTGGAGACTGCTATCCTTCTATGTGATTTGGCAGAAATGGCCCAAGAGCTTTGGCAGAGAGACACATGAAGAAACTTCTTTCTCCAGGGAGGCAGCTGAGAATTCAGGAGACACGTAAAGCTATTCAATGTTGTACAGAAGATAATTTAATAATTCATTACAGAAAAAGTACCCTTGATAATAACCTACTCCACATATTTTAATATTTATGGTTGTTATCTGATATGATCAGAAAATGTGACACCTGAAGATCAGTGACTGACTCTGCCCTTTTCTAGATTATTTTTCTTCTGTTGAATCTGTCAGATTCTTGGAAGTGCCAGGATGGTTCAGAGGATAATATATTAATTTAATCCAAGAAACTCATACATCTGTGGCTACATTTGGTACCACTAAAAAAGCCAAAAACTGTAGGAGCAGATACAGCTTCTTGCTACTTTAACATCCACCAATTTGTGAGGAGTGGTACCGCCTTCCTGGCAAATGATCAGGAAGGACAGATGCAAACTTCACTGAGAATCTGTTCCTGCTGTGATCTAGTATTTTCTAAATTTAAGGGAAAAGAGAATCATGAACACTGGGAATTAAGGCATTATACAGTGGTTGTACATCTAAAGGATCACTTAATTTTAACTCACAGTTAAGGGTCTTACTGGGGAGGGGGAGAAGTATGAATACACTAAAAATGCTAAGTCTCTTCTTGATATAAGCTAAATTGACATGAACAAAGTCTCCGTACATATAGAGGGATGGGAATATCAGGTAATAAGAATGGAAGGACTAGTATCAAACCTATAATAAGAAGATTAATTAAATATCATTTCCCCATTTCTTATCCTCTGTCACAAGAAAGGATTAATGTTGAGCCATTTTCTCCCCTCATTAGAATATTTGTCAAGAAAATGAGATATCACAACTTTAAATGACTCATTTATTGAAAAAGTCCTGAGCTATTCTACTTTGACCTCTTCATGTTAAGTATTTAATTGGCCAGCAATTCTATTCCTGCCTTTGTTTATAGCTCTACTAACCTACCAAGAATGTCTGGCATTTATCAAAAGACAGCATCACCAGGTCAAAGAGAAAATATGTTATGAATTGTAATAATTCTGTGTTAATCTTGTAAATATGATATCGTTTTAATAAGTAAACATGTTTATAGCAAAATATGGTCTGCTATACTTACAAAAGCAATTTCTTGGAATGAAATTGCAGAAATCTTTAGGAAATTAGAAGAAATAAGCATGTGAAAAACGTATCAATGTCCAGAAGTATTCAGACCAATAATAAGTTTTTAAAACCAAACAGAAATTTATGTCACTATGTGTACAAGTATATGGTGAGGTTAAGACATTCGCCAGATGGGAAGGGAAAGCAACATTTGAAGTCCTGCATATTGGCCTTTTATCTTAGAATGGGTAAGTGAAAAATAGAGAAATAAATTTACCCAACAATATTGTAGAACATAAAATTGTGGGGTGGAAAGTGCACCAGTCCAAGCAAATATATAGATTTCTCTGATTAAATACATGCTCAGATTGCTTACTCTAGATTTATTCATCACTTAGAAAGTATCAGAATTAAGATTAGGTTAACTTGGCTCGCTTCCCCACCCCCATCTGTTACAATATTCTGTTTCCCACTGTACTTATGCATAACTAGTCTTAGAAGTGTCAGTGCTCATTTCATTTCAGTATTTAATTTTCCATTGTTTATTGTAGGATATATAGCTTTGTATAATTTTTGTGAAGTCCAGTTTAATAAGTTGCTTTGTTTATTGATATTTCTGTACAATGAATCATTAAATACCACAAAAAAATTTCATTACGTAGTATCATTAAGACAGAAAAAGCAAAAATAGTCCATTTTGGATACCCAACTTGAGACTGGTATGCTTTTTAATACCAGAATCATAATTGACTCTTATCAAAGTAGACATTTCCTTGATGAAGTTTCTGTTGACTTCATTTGCAGCTGCATTGCTTATATTGCTGCAAAGAGATTTCATGAACTGAGGAACACAGCAACATCCTTCAAAAATCTTTCCATGAGGTGCTATACAAAAGGAAGAGAAGAATCCAGATCTCCGTAGCAGCCTTTTACTTAAAAAAACCCAAACAAACAAAAAAACACAAACAAAAAATCAAAACGAATCCCCCCCCCGAATCCAAAAAAAAACAAAAACCAAACAAAAAACGAGAAAACAACACACAAAAAAACCCCAAACCAAAAAAAAAAAAACCCCACCATAGGACATTTCTTCCAGCAGTCTTTAAATATGATCCCTAAGCACCTTCTAGCTTGTCAGAGGATCCTGCCTCAGTTGTCTAGATTTCTTCACTAGAAACTTGATGTGAGTCAAGAGTGACTGTAGTGTAAATTACACTGATCAAGTCTCTGCACAAAAGTAACAACACATAAAATAATGCAACTTGAAATGATATATTCGTTGCACCTGAAGTAAAAGAGAAAATAAGATACATGCATTTTAACTTTTCTCTTCCTGAAAACACAGGGTTCTTTTTTTAAAGATCTTTATGGTTCTGAAAGATTATAAGCAAATCAGATTTGTCCAGAGCCTGCAAAAAGTTGTAGGAGTTTCAAGACCCGTACTGTTCGGGAAGTCTGCCTGGAAATCTGCCTGGATTGGCAATGTACTCACTGTACCCCAAATCTAGATTTGCTACATGCTTCCTTTTCCTCTGCTGTCACTATGCTGCTACAAGCAAGTGGGTTTTACTTTTTTATTCATTGTATGCCAGGCTTATTAGTACTATGAAGATATAAGGCCAGTTCAAGTAGTTGAAGGAAAAAAATTGTTTTACCTCGGAAAGACACCCTCAGACACTCACCAAAAGCTATTTAGTCCCGCAGTACCACTCTGCATTTACTTTTATCTTCATGAAAATAATCAGCTTTGAATTAAGATTTCAATATTACTTGTAAACATGGTATCAATGAGTCAAGCAAATCCAGGTGATGTTTAATTGTGAGGCTTCTTGTCATGTTTCTGATTTGGTTAAAGAAAGAATAGCAGTAAGGCAGACTATTCACCTAAATTAACCTCTGGTGCTTACGAACAAGAGAATCTCTCTCCTAATGATACCTTGATTATTTTATTTTTTACATACAGCTGTATGCTGCTAATGAGTAGCAAGCAACACTTGTTATTGGATACTGCTCTAGATATTTTACGGAGAATTCCTCTCTTTATAATAGCTGCTATAAATGAAATATCAATTTTAAATATGGTATCATCTTTCACAAGCATCTAAACTTCAGCAGTAAAGAGAAACAGGACGATTGTGAGAGGGTGCTAGTACACAGGAGGCTACGAAGATATTTCCTGCATAAGTTCAACCTGATGCCTCTCCTAGGTTATGCTGCTAAGGCTGGCCTCTGTTTACAGCTTCAGGAGCAGGCATTCTGTGTTTGTAGCTGACAGAAAACTGAACCTTCTTACGAAACATTCACACCTGCTTTTAACTCCAGCTGCTATGTGTATATATTTTGACTGCGGGATTCATAAATTGTAAACTTCTGCTATCAGGATCTGTGCTTCATTCTTAGAAGAAGCCCTGAGTAGCTGAAAAGTGAACTGGATTCATTCAGCATGGGTTGAACAAACTCCACAATTTTTTTAACTGAATGCCTCTTAAAGGGTGCTCCTGATTAACAGAAAAACTGGATTTCTGCTCTGATGTTTTAAAAGTCTTTGAACCTGATGCAAGTTACGCTATTTTGCAGTGATTCTCATACATGGAATCCCTTGGAGGAGACGGAAAAAAAAACAACCAAAGACCTCAGCAAAATAAGGAGTTTACGAAAGTACAATGCCTTCACTGTTTTTCACCCCTATAGAAAAAGCAAGAGTAATTATGTATTTTCGGCAACAGGTATTTTTCCAGCTGACTTCTCCTTAAGAAGGTTCTCATTTTAGGTAATTTCTCAAGCAGCTAGGAAGAATAAACTTTGTTAATTAATGTTTAAATGTTGAGCTAAGTGATACCCTTTTTTTTTTTTTTTTTTTTTTAATATCTGCGCATCAGTTTTAACATTAAAGCCTTGCCTCAGGCTTTGTTCCTTGCCTTCAATACTGTTAATAAGAAAAATAAGACAAAGTACGCAGTTTATGGCTTGCAAAAGGGGATGAAAATAGAGGACCATGTTGTTCCAAATATTTATTAATCCTTATATTGGGGTTGATAGATTGGAAATGTCATATGGCTGATTTAATATAGAACAACTAATTGTAATTTTTCCCAACAAAGATATCTGGAGTTTACTAAGTAATAGCTCAGCAAACTTTGTTTCTAGTCTACTGAGAACAGACAGAACAACATTTGTGTCGTTACTAAGGGACAAGTTGTCCTGCAGGAATCGATGATAGAGTTCTTCATGAACAAGAAAACTGATTGTAGAATAGAATAGAATGGAATAGAATGGAATAGAATAGTTTGGGTTGGAAGGGACCTTTAAAGGTCATCTAGTACAACCCCCCTGCTGTGGGCAGGGCCATCTTCCACTAGACCAGGTTGCTCAGAGCCCCATCCAACCCGACGTTGAATGTTTCCAGGGATGGGGAAACTCTCTGGGCAACCTGTTCCAGTGTTTCACCACCCTCATTGTAAAAAATTTCTTTCTTATATCTGGTCTGAATCTACCCTCCTTTAGTTTAAAACCATTCCCCCTTGTACTGTTGCAACAGGCCCTGCTAAAAAGTTTGTCCCCATCTTTCTTATAAGCCCCCTTTAAGTACTGAAAGGTTGCAATAAGGTCTCCCCAAAGCCTTCTCTTCTCCAGGCTGAACAACCCCAACTCTCTCAGCCTTTCTTCATAGGAGAGGCATTCCACCCCCCTGGTCTTTTTTGCGGCCCTCCTCTGGACCCGCTCCAACAGGTCCATGTCTTTCTTGTGCTGAGGGCTCCAGAGCTGGATGCAGCACTCCAGGTGGGGTCTCACCAGAGCAGAGTAGAGGGACAGAAGCACCTCCCTCGACCTGCTGGCCACGCTGCTTTTGATGTGGCCCAGGATATGATTGGCCTTCTGGGCTGTGTGCGCACATTGCCAGCTCGTGTGCAGCTTTTCATCCATCAGTACCCACAAGTTCTTCTCGGCAGGGCTGCTCTCAATCCCTTCCTCCCCCAGCCTGTATTGACACCAGGGGTTGCCCCGACCCAGGTGCAGGACCTTGTACTTGGCCTTGTTGAACCTCATGAGGTTCACACAGGCCCACTTCTCGAGCTTGTCCAGGTCCCTCTGGATGGCATCCCATCCCTCAGGCGTGTTGACCACACCACTCAGCTAAGAGTTGGGGTTTCTAGCTGTTGGGGTTTCTCTTGCATTATCATTTCCAGGTGTGTAGTACCAATATTTCATTCTGAGTATTACTAATAGTAAGAATATTTGAAAAAAATAAATAGACATGACATAATTGTTAATTCATTTGAAGAGTGTACTTTTTGGGTGTGAAATGCCCTGTTGACAGAAATTTTCCTATCAAGGCTATCAAATGCATGAGATAATCAGACAGGGACTAGGCTAGCCTTTTATTATACTGGATAAGAGGATGATACATTCTGAACTAGATATACCAGTAAAATAACATCAGTTATGTTCCTTTCACTGTGCCAAGAAGAAATCTGAATTTGTGACTCCATGCATAATATTTTTCAATATATTGTGAAAGAAATGGCCCCCAAATAATATATTTGGTTATAATTGTTTTTCTAGAATCTTAAGGCCTCATAGGGTGTTTACTCCAGTAGGATGGTTGGTGTTTAGTGAGAAAATTAAATTGAGTGTAAAATCTACTTGTATACTAACTTTTAGTTCCTGTATCTCATAGTCCTGCCTAAGAAGGCATGGGCCATGCTACCCCACAATACTTGACAATTTGTGAAGAAGTGGGAGTGTGGGGCAGACAGTGAGAGAAGAACCTTTATCTCCAGTCTGAGTTCCCAGGTCACAAAAATACCAAATAAATTTATGCAGAGCTTTAATTTGCCCCAGGTGAAACTGTATCACTTCTTTGCTTAACCCCCCCAAAAAAACAACCACTGTATCAGTGTCCTGGTTCCGGCTGGGACAGAACTAACTTTCTTCCCAGTAGCTGGAGGGGGCGCTCTGTTTCGGGTTTGGTATGACAGGAACGTTGATAGCCCATTGATGCTTTGGTTGTTGCTGGGTAGTGCTTGCACGGGGGACTTTTCGGCCTCCCATGCTCTGCAAGGTGCAGGGGAAGCTGGGAGGGAGCATAGCCAGGGCGGTTGACCCAGCTGACCAATGGGGTATTATATACCATGTGACATCATGCTCAGTATAAAAATTAGGGGGGGGGGGCCTCTCGCGATTCGCAACACGCAGTTGGCGAGCAGTTGCATTGTGCATCACCTGCTTTGTATACGCTGTTATTGTTGTTGTTATCATTGTTATTATTACTGTTCTACTTTGTTATATTTCCATTATTAAACTGTTTTTATCTCAACCCGCAAGTTTTTCTACTTGTGCCCTCCCAATTCTCTCCCCCATCCTACTGGAGGAGCAGGGGGTGAGCGAGTGGCTGCGTGGTGTTTAGTTGCTGGCTGGGGTTAAACCATGACAGTCAGGAAAAGCATTACTATAAAAAGTAACAAACCAAAGAATCTAATATATTGAACTAAAGATTCCAAGAACTTTGAACTGCAGGAAGTGAGAGTTCCATCCTAAAATTGGATATGGAACTCCATTGAGATATCTGGGTTCAGTTTTCTTGTCTAAATTGAGCATGTGAAGATTTGAACCCAGACCTTGCATTGCAAGTTAGCCTTCTGTTCACTAGGGTAGATGTAAGAAAGCGATTTCTAAAAGTCGTCAGGGGATTTGTTGGATTCAGGATCTACCAACTAATATGGGCTTCATAGAGAATATAATCTGGAAAGTGTCTGTTATTATTCAAATTGGATTAAGGCATTATGCAGTTTAGCAAATGCTTATATGGGACATTTCAATATAAGGACATAAATTATGTAATTATATATTGAATACACAAAATGGTTACAATGAATAGCTATCAATAATGGGCTAGCTGATCTGGCAAAAGCAAGACTTCTGCTACTGGTTCAGTTCAACTGTTGTGCCCTGCAGAATTCCAGTTCAATAGCACCAGGGTAACCATTATTTCATTACATGGAAATAGATTAAGTAATAATTAGTAGATTAAGAACTTTGAGAATTGATTGAGCACCATACAAGAACTGGCCGGTTTCTAAATTTTTGAGTTTCATTTCAGATTCTCTGCAGAAAAAAACATCAGAACTTTTTAAGGTAGGGCTTTTTTTCTTTTTCTTCATTCTGTTTTTTACTTGTTTTGACAATAACCTGCAGAATTATTTGCATAAGGATTTGGTTTTAGTAATCTTTTCAATAGTCCTATATCATCAAATATTAAGGAAATTTGTGCTACAATTCTACAAATATTGTGTGTCTCTTTACCAGAGTAACCTTGCACAGTTTGTTACATGACTTTCAGAAACTGAATGCTTTCACTCAAGTGTCAAGACATTCGCTAAAAATGATCAGTAAGCAATATCTTCCATGGGCATATCTAAACTAGCCTGAAAGATTAACCAGACTCATTGACGTATAACAATCTCTATCAGGTAATTTAACATACAAAGAGGCTGCCCGGCAGAATAACTAAGTCTCACCAGACTTTTCCTGGATAAATAAGTTAAAAACCCACAGCATTCAAGATTTTTTTTTTTTTTTAAATAAACCCAGTAGTTCAAGCTGTTGCCTTGCATGAAAGATCATACATGAAAATGACGAAGCAGTACATACAGGATTGAAATTTCTGAAGAGCTACAAAGCAAGACGTACTGTTATTGAATAGGAACAAAGGAGGTGACTTTTTGTTACAGTTACTAAGATTTTTTCTGAAGTGTCTCAATGGCTCAGTCTTCTCAGAGAAAGCTTGACAGTGCCTATTGCAAACTCTTTCAGATGAGGACTGTCTTGTTATGCCTGCCAGAACAGAGCCGTGATCAACATTTCAGCTTTTGTATGATGGTGTTTATTGTCTGTTCTATCTGATGTGCTAAGCTTTATTAGTTCTCTTAGTTGTTTTACAACATGCAAGGTAAGTTCCATTCTTCAACGAAGGAAGGATATACTCTTACAGGTTATTTTATAAGTCTATATTACCTGGCTTCACAACCATTCAAGACAGTCAGAAGCCAGACAGAATACCAAAGCAGTTCCTCATTTATATCATTGAAAACTAGCTTCCAACTACAACAAGAAACTGGGGACGAGTTCTTCTTCAGAAACTTCAACGAGATCTGCTGCCAGGTATCATTCATACCATTGTCCTTTAATGTCATTTTATCTTTGTGCTTCCTCCCATAAGAGATCCTTTGAAGTCTTGCCCAAGTCTACTTTTACTCATGTATGCAATATATCCCAATTTTATTCAAGCAAAGCCTTAAGCAGCTGGCTATAATCAAGGCTAGTAGTCAAAGAACTGTGGTGGGACTACAATACTGTCCAAGATGATGTCTCATGTCATAAGGCATGACAACTACTTTTAAAGGCATGCTCTCGAAGCGTTACTTGAAATCAGATTTTTACTGTGGAACTACCAATTGAATAAACAAGATACATTTAACACGGTTGGGAGGTTGGGGTTTTTTTGTTGTTGCTTTTTTTTTGTTTCGTTTTTTTTTGTTTCTTCCCCCCCGCCCCCCAACCCCCACCCAGTACTTCAGAGAAAGCTGATAAAAGTGTGATTTAGATTTGTAATTTGTATGGAGGTCTCTGCTTTTCTTGTAAATGCAGAGACTTAAATTTTCCATCTCAAAGCTACAAATACAGACCTGCTCACAACAGTCCCCAGGAAGTTGGTCACCACATGCAATTTGAAATGTGCCAGAGAAAGCTGTCTAAAGGCAAAATACAAGCATTTCTGCCTTCTTTTATTTTCCCATATTTGAAGAAGTTTTACGAAATGTAGACAAGCTCAGAAAATGACAGAAACTACATAGCTTTTTTTCTTTCTCAGAGAAAGCAGGTTAAGAATACAGTAGAATCATAGAATCATAGAATTGTTTA
>NW_009207103.1:0-12295 GCF_000690835.1 Fulmarus glacialis | reverse complement strand
GAGTTTTTCGGAGACGACTTCGTTTCAACGGGCAAAAGCAAAAAGTATCAGCCATGCTGATGACTGCTGTGTTTGCCCTCTAAATCTTCCTCTTGCTCAGTGGGACAGCCAGGCCACAACTGTTCAGAGCAATGAAGGGAAGCATGATCAGTGATCACCTCCACCCGAAGGTGAAAACACCTTCAGAAAGTGCCAAAGCTAATAATACTGAGCAACAGTGAACCAGGTATTATTATTTCCTGTTATTTAGCAGGATTTCCAAAAGGTTGAGATATAGGTAGGGGTAATGAATGGAAACATCTATAATTGCATTGCGATATAAACATAATTGTTACACCTTGGAATCCAAGCCAAACTGGGAAATATATTGTGGAATAATATTTTTTCCTATACATTTCACATTATTAAAGTTATAGCTTTTCCTCAGAAGCGTCAAAGATTAGCTGATCTCAGAGATGGGCTGCTCAATAAGATATCCGGCTGACCTGATACTGCCTTCCAATGCATATTTCTCCTGTTTGCCCACTAGCAGCAAGCATTTGTAGAGAAAAATCATCATCAGATATCATCGGAACTGGTGACTGTTACATTTATGTCGATAAACTAGAATAACTCACATTTTGGTTAGTCAGAATTACCACTGAAATGGATTGAAGAAAGAACCAACACAATTACAAATTGTTTTTTCTCAGAAATGCTGACTTGGGATCGGAAGGTAACTATTCTTGCTTCCAGAGTAGGAAATTCTTCGCATTTAAATTTTCAGGCACCTTCTCCTATATCAAAGAGCCTGTGCAGGACACACAGGATAAAAATCTATGTCTCAACCTCATTAGGGATTATTTTCTCCCTTGCACGGAGAGCTGACCAAGAGAAGAGCAGCACGCCTTAAATTCAACTTCCTCACTGTGGCCAAGCACACATTCTGGAGCAACCACCTTCTTAGGCACTTAGATGAATGACTCTGAATACTCCGTATGATCGTTCTCTCATTCACCACTAAGCGTATGCATAAGTGCCATGCTGAGCAAGGCCTTCTGAATGCTTCGCTCTATGTGGTGTCCTCGACTTTGGTGCTGTTACCACCATTTTCCAGAGATTTTTTTTAGGCTGACTTTTTAGCCTTCAAAATTTGTCTTTTCTCCAGGCTCTTAGGGAAGACTAGGTTGAGAGATGAACAGCCTTCAGCTTATTTTTCCTCATGATAACTGTTGAATATTTATGTGCTGAATTGTGATGAGCTGTCCTTTCTATGCTGCATATTACTGGGTATTTTAATTCATGAGATGGGATTCAGAGCAGAGAGGTGCTTCTGTATGTTTTTATAGTTCTAAATAAATAAATGAGACAGACAAGTTTTTGTCTTTTCATCTGCCTCTTCAGCAAGTGTGTTTCTTTTTCTACTCTTTTTTTTTGTTTTTCTTCTTTGAGAGAAGAATAAAACAGAATTGAGAAACTACTCTCCTTTTTCATTTGTTTTCTTTGTGAGTCTAGAACACAAATAGTTTCACCAGAATTATTTGGACAATATTTCTCAGCTGTCCTCAAAATACCTGCTAAGATGTTCTCCTTCTTTGGCTTCTGCACATCCTGCATTCTTCCCACCATGTGAGTATGAGAAAGCCTCTTAAATATGTGTCACGGCAACAGGAGTTTTACCTTTTGATTCTTATCTTCCCCCATTCCCAAGCTGTTGTGATTTTCACTAGCCTCAAATATTTGCTTTTTGTAAAAACAAGGAAAATTGCAGAGATGTTCAGAAAATATGATCAGTTTAACCTTTCCAATATAAATGCAACATGCAATAAAGGCTTTAAATATCAGCTTAAAAATCATGAACATTTCAGCTTTGTTTGATGTCTAAGGGTCTGATTCTGCAAAGACATGTAAACCTGGCGCAGAATTAGAATCATATATTATTGATAATGCCCTTGAGTTGAGCAAATCAGTTGGTCAAGTACTGGCCAAAAGTTCTTATTAAATAACTAAAAATATCAGTGTAACATTCATTACATGCTCCAAAAGCTGTGGTGAAAAATGTATGACTTCTTTGGCTTTTCTTTTTTTTATGATTGTGTGTTGCAAACTCCCATTTTCTCTTCCTTCCCTTTTTTTCATTTTTCTATTTTGCTTCTGAAAAGGGCAAGGTAAGAACATGAAAAGTGATTATTTAATTTTGGATGCCTTAAAAAATGGGCACTTTTTTCTTTATTAAAAGATCATTTTAATAAAAGCATAATGTTTGAACTATTACTGTTACCCAGACTTGTCAGGATTAATCCTTAAGATACTTGAGAATAGAAGAAAAATTAGCTTGTGACCAAGGCATAGGTCTATCTAAGCTCATTGTGTAGTCCTGAGGAGGTCATATTGTTTGCCTGATGCCTACATGCAAAGGGATACCTAGACTTCTCAGAACCACAGGGGTTGTGTGATATGTGGCATATTCATGTTTGAAAAGATCTTCTAAGTTCCTGAGATGGAAGGATCTACAGTAGTGGGAAGTATTAGTATTTCTTAAGGTTATGTGCAAATGAACACAGGAAACAAATTTTCTGGTAGATTAGAAAACAACTAGAAATTAAGGTCCATTCCCCGAGTTGTTTAACCATGGATT
Source organism: Fulmarus glacialis (assembly GCF_000690835.1). Classification (NCBI taxonomy): domain Eukaryota; kingdom Metazoa; phylum Chordata; class Aves; order Procellariiformes; family Procellariidae; genus Fulmarus; species Fulmarus glacialis. The sequence goes on along the minus strand of NW_009207103.1, from coordinate 9,678 downwards.
TGCTTCTCTTTTTTTTCAACAATTACAAAAGGATAAAAAGCTGATTCTACCACAGGGAACTTTGAGCTTTCTTTCCAAAGGATCTTTATTCATGTCTCTTTGTAAGTAGAGAGTAAGGGAATATTATGCTTTGGGAGCACAGACTCACTGTGCTTCGCACTGGCGAAAGCCCTGCTGCAGTAGTTACATCCTTTTATGTCATGAATAGGCTCACATTACCAGGGCACTGTGTGGAGAATAGCAGACCCTGGGAATCGCCATATACTAGCTGTTCTTTAGAAATTGTAGTTCCACTGCAAACACTAAAGTCCACCGATGCATGTATTTTGAGAGAGTGTCTGGTTATCCATCCAGCCTAATTCCTCTGCAAGAAAGTAGGGGTTTTTGCAATATTTTCTACACCTTAGTTATCTACAGAAAGAGGGGCACAATCTGGTTTGAAAACTTGTCTGCCATTGGGAAACCCTCGATATTTCTTTCTTTATTTTTTTGACTGAGCATGTGCAATGGGATGCAATATGACCAATAAATAGTTTCACTTAAGTAGACGTGGATCACTGGCTAGAGTTGCTATAGCCTGGACTTGCACTGTTTCATCAAGAACAGTATCTAGAAGAGAATTAAGTATTATCTGATGTCAGTGTATTAGGAACTTAGAGGTAGAGCTTATAACCAGAGTGATTTGTTATGGGTAGTAAAAACCAGTACTATTTAAGTATTTAAAGACATCTTGTTGAAAACAGTATACAATAATATCAGAGAGAAAAGTCATTTTGGAAGCCTTAGGGAAGTGAATGAGTAAGTATGGCCGGGATGGCAGAGAAAGGTAACATGATGTCTCCAGCTGGATGACTGCTTCTTTCTTTAACAGTCCTTAGTTTTATTTAGGAAAGCTAGAAGAATATGTTTAATGATCTCCTGTGTGTATAGTGAAACATTAAGGCACACATTTCTTCAAGAAAGGTGGCTGAGGAGCCAAAAGTGTAGTATATGTAACATTAACTCCTCTTGGTTTTGTGCCAGTCTATGGTTTTGTTGAGTTCAAAAGCATTTGGATTAGAAATAGTTTGGTACCTTTATTTGTCATAAGATACTTAAGAGAAAGATTTTTAATGAGTTAAACCCTGCTTGGAGCTGAAACACTGCAGACTTAAGTTTTATATGGTTCTGTCACAGAGATATCTAAAATACTGCACCAAATGAAAAGAAACAGAAAGACCGTTTTCTCTGCCTCATCCCCTGGAAGAGTGAGTCTTTCTCAAGATACGGCTCTTTCTTCCTGTTCCTCTCCTTTACCAGCATTTGTTTTCTGAGAGGATGTTCTGAGTTTTACCCTTACTTTGAATGTTTGATAGTAAGTCTAAATGAAATAAAAAGCAATGGGTCTATAATAGCTTCGTTTGGTAGAAGCTGGAAGCAAAACAGAACTGTGCAAAATACAGCTCCTTCAAGACCAAAATGTGTGAAGAAAATCTGCTGAAAATTAACATTAAAAGTGTTTGAGCAGGAGAGAAAGAAGGATGCTTCTGATTTAGGGGTCAATTCTGAACAACACGTGGCCACCCTGAAGAGGTGGGAGTGCAAGAAACATTAGAGGGAGGGAATCAAATAAATATTTCTGCTTAATTTATGCTGCTGCTAAGAACCAACTGAAGTGCTGGGGAACATCTATATTTTAGCTACAGAAATGAAGGATATATAAGGAATGGCTAAGTCAGCCCACTGGTTGCCCAACCTGGTGTAGAGAGAATCTGAGCTCTGAATTATAAAAATAGTTATTGGTGAATCAGGAACATAAAATAAATAAGCCTGAAAAGTATCGAGAAAAAACATATTCCTAAGGATCCTTTAATTCAGTTGCATAAGAAGGATATCTGATCTCCTCTTTCTTAATTGCTATCTGATGCCACTAAGGCACATGCGCGCGCGCGCGCGCATGTGTGTGTATATAATTATGCATATATAATACAGATTGCATGGAAACTATTTGGCGATACTTTATGTATGTATTCAAAACCAATTGTTCTTCCCTTTCAGCAAGTAATAATAAACCATTGTGGTTGCTTCATATGATCGTTAGATTGTGTTAAAGCTGGACGTAAAAAAATGCAGTGAGTGCAATGTCATCTCCCTGCTCTTATGAGATTAATATATGCTCAGGTCTGAGAAGAAGCTCACAGTTTCAGGTCTCAGTGCTTGGCGCCTGAAGACCGTATGGGCTCTGTCCTTTTGGATTTTGGCTGTGTGCATGCTGTATTTAATTGTACTTTGCGTTAAAATTTGTACTTTGGGGTCAGTAGTTTGTCCTTTTGACTTACAGTATGTGTTAAATGAGAAAAGCAAATAGCTCTGTTGGTAAAACCTGTCTTTTTTCTAATCAGAAGGTATAAACAGACACAGGGTTTTTTTTTGCATCAGCTCTTCAGAAATCTTAGTCTGTTCCTTGTTTATTCTTAGTGAAAAAATGGCAGGGCTCTCTTTTGGGTCTGCTTGAACAGTCAGACGAGTATTGACAACTACTTGATAAAAAAAAAAATCCTTACTGCATTTCTGAGAGAAGACATAGCACGACATGGCCCCTATCTGAACGTACTTGCTGTTTACATTATAAACATGACAAATCAAGCCAGAGCAGCAAACAGAAGGGAAAAAAGCGTGACTGGGAAACACAGAGGCCGCAGCCGCTTGTTGGTTGCCCCTGTGCGATGCATGCTGTGCCCGCCAGGCCTCTGCTCCGGGGTTGTCACCCTCAGGAGCCCCTCAGCTTCAGTGCCGTGCCCCTGCCCCTGCTCTTTGTCATGGAGTCAAACCGCCTCAACCCAAATGTGGGCTGCAGGCGTTTGGTCTGTGGGCTACACCTTTCTTGGAGGTGCACAGGGGCACACACGTAGGCGTGCAACGTAGTGGCGTACCCAGAATCTTCCCTGCTTGGAGACAATGTCTGTCAGAGCTCCTGGAGGGGCTCGAGGGGCTTCCTGCGGGGTCCGTCAGGGCAAGGCCTGGCAATCAGTGCCCATCCCACCGCCCCAGCCAGGAGCAGGGCAGCCGAGGGGCACTGGGGCAGCCCCAGACCCGGGCATGGGGCACATCCCTGGGGATGAGGCCAGCCTGAGGCTGGGCTGGGATGCGAGTCAGGAGCTGGGCAGGACCATGAGGGGGGCGGATAGTTCAGGCCAGGCTTCGCGGGAGGCCCTCACACAAAAGCAGCTCCCCCAGGCCGGGGTAGGCCCTCACCAGGGCCTCTCTATCTCCTCACAGGAGCTCTCCTGGAGGGCAGGCTGAGGCTGAGCAATTCCCGGGCTGGCCCGGAGCCCACACACCATACCCCCAGGAGGGGAAATGATGCGCCCAGGGCCCTGGCAGTCTTTGCCAGTTGCATGGCAGATCTTGGCAGAGCACCCACCAATAGCTGAAATCTGCCTGGGAAAACGTAATTAAGGAGGCCTAACTCTAGAGACGTCATCCTCAGCCCTCTCTATCACAGAGGTAAAGAGAGAGCTCATTGCAGGCAGGAACTGTCCTTGGGTCTGCGGGGTACTGTGGGGACTTGCCTCTTACAGGCTGCAGTTTATTCAGGGGCCCAGAGGCAGGTCGTTCAGGCATTGTTTGGGTTCCCCATGTTTAAAGAAATACAGTACTTATTTGCAGCAGAGACTGACGAGGGTAAATGTCTGGGACATGCTGAGTGTGAGACTGTTCACACTTGGGGTTACCCTGGGTACGGCTGCGTGCTATGTGGGCTTCCAGCCTCGGGTGCTGTGCTTTTGCCTGTGCTCAGTAAAGAGAAAGGAGGGGAGGCAGGGCTGGAGAGTGAATCACATGCCTGAAATTAGATGCTGTGAAACCTCTTCTCGTTTAATACCTACCTGAAAGGATATCTCAAAGGCCAGACTACAGGCATAAGAAAGGCAATAACAGTCAGTGTTAAACTCTTATGCAGGCTCTCTGGGCTTTACATCTGCAAGAAAATGCTCCACACTGCTCACACCCTGCCTCCTATTTCCCCAGAGCAGCTGGTGCATAAAGCTCCTGGTACCAAGTGTGTGCACTGGATCCTTAGTCATCAGGGGGAACAAGGCTGACAGCAGAGGTTGATGCCTGCAGAGAGAAAACAGTTACCAGCTGATGCTTCAAACAGCAGCTGCAGCATCCTCAGATTCACCGACTCCTACTCAAAGACCTTGCCTGAATCCGTTCAACATGCAGCAGGCAGGGCACGTGCATCCATGGAGAAGCCTGCTCTAGACAGAGAAGCAGCTGGCCATGGGTATGAGAAGGTCCTTACCCTACTGAGACCAACAAGGAAGGAGGTGAGAGCTCTGTGGGGGGTGGAGAGGGAACAGAGTCCTTCCAGTGTCAATAATGTCCATAAACCCTTTGAGGGGGAAGGGGCAAAGTAGTGAGAAATGCTGCTTTTGAGAATGGGAGAGGTTGAAGCACAGATCAGTACTAATGCAGTGGAAATCGAGAAAAATCAAGGCCTGCTCTCTGGTCATTCAAGAGGCGAGGAACCCAGGCGTGCACTGGGGAGGGGGATCTGTGCTGGAGCCAGGGAGACGGAGCTGTTACTGGGTTGCTGCATCTTCGGCTTTACTGCGTGTATCTGGTAGGAGACTGTTGGCATTGACTTTCCTATCTATAGAACTTCAAAACCTCTTTCCAAAACATACTTTAACAAAATACACTGTGCTCTCTACAAGACTGTATTTGTGTTTTTAAGTATATACGTGTCTGTCTTCCTGTATTTATATGTTATATCAGCATATATATATAGAGGGAAAAAAAAGAGAGAATACATGACATATGGGTAAAATATGGGGCTGTGGTCAAGCATTTGTACTGAATAGTAAAGAGGTTCAGAATAGAAAAGGGCAATATTTTTTAGTGATTGAGATGCATCATTATAATTTTAAAAGGCTCTTTAATATTGTGTTGTTTGGCCATTATTTTCCAGAAGGGCATACGTGATATATGACTGAATACCACAGGCAGCTTCTATGAAGGAAGTATTTTCTAGTTGTCAGTAGACAGGCAGTGTAGCTGAGAAGAGGATTTCATCATGCTTTCTCCAGATTGCCTAGCTGGCAGCCTCTGCTCACCTCCCAGTGGCCCTCTGCTCTGCTGCTCTGGCAGTGTTTAATGTTCAGCCCGAGAGACAAAGGAGGATTGTCCTTTCAAAATGTACATATATCAGCACTGCCTGAAAGAGAAATACAGCAGGAAACACTGATTCCAAATTGCTGTTTAAAGTGCCGGCCTTCTTCTGAAATGCAGACAAAACAGAAATAAAACAGAAGCTAAAAGCGGTGATTTTTGTTCAAGCAGAGAAAGGACTCCCTTTTGGCACCTTTTCTAAGGCATTAACTGTACCCAAAGAGCAGTTGAAATGGGGTGAGAAGAAAATGGTACTTCTGATGTAAACAACAAGGCATTGGTAAAGCAATAACTACTCCTTTAGATACTCGTTTCCGCTGAACTGGAATTTGGGAGGTAAAAACTCTTTCTCATACTTGGTGGTAAATCTGCTGGGCTAAATCTGAAAATAAAAGGTCCAAAATCTCCAGGCAAAGCTCGCCAAGTCTCAAGAATCCTACTAAATGTATGTCAGCTGGAGGCTGATACATGGGCTGCTGCACATATACTGCACAGAATTATGCCAGCCCCTTATGCAAGGCCCCCAACACAGTACACTGAGGTTTTGTGATTGAGAAGTGGGCCTGGATTTGCTCCATTGTTTGGTGTGGGAAGAATGGTTACTGGAGACTAGATGGGCAATGCTGGGGTATTATGTATAATGTGCTTGCTAATTGGGTTTTTTTCTCCTACCTAGCCTGTCAGTAATCGGAGACCAGGACCTGCATGGGACAGTTTCTGGACTAAGATCACTCGATGTATTAGATAGATCTGAATTTGCACACTGAAGCCAAGTGAGCTGTGCTGGTTGAGGATGCGGTCCCTTTTTTAATCTGTAGTGAGACTCCGGAAATCTTTGGGGTACCTGAAATCAGCGAGGTAAAGCAGAATGGCTCCTATATTTGTCTGGTGTCCATGCTTGGAGTCCTTTAAAAAGTTCATACTCTGGATATGTTTCTAAGTCCAACATTGCTGTTTATCCAAAACGGTTAGCAAGGAAGTAATATTATTCAACACACACACAAAAAAGAGAGAAGTGAATTAACATCATCTTTAGAAGCTTCTTAACCAAGATTTTCCACATATATTCATTCTGCTTGCCTGAGAAGGGAACGGTGCTAGATCATTACTCTTCAGGTTAAAAGCAAATCACTCCCCTGCTGTGCTGCTCCTCAGATGTTCTTTTATTGCACACCTGGAGTGATAATAGATATAGATGATACCCCAAACCCCCAAACTTTCTCTGGGCTTAGTGCCAAGATTTAATGCATTAAAAATGAGAAGAGATATATCTTATCTTTACTGAGAAAAGTTTTGTTGGGGATACAACATGATGTCCAATTCTAGCAAAGACATATCCAGGGCTGACCTCTGCTACACTGAGCCTATGCCTTTCTGACTAGTCCAATGCCAATTAAATCTAGCATACAGAAAGCACAAGTGAAGTGTCCAAAACAATTAAGAGAACATGAAGATCACAGATGGAAGTTTGTCTCATTCGTATGTCAGTAAGGATCTATCCACTAGCAAAGGGCTTAAAAGAAAGCGCAGAAAAACGCAGTCTAGAAAAAAATATAGTGACTGCATGAAAACGAAAGTGTTACTGCATTGACATTCCTGAAGAAATTCAGTCTTCCCTTTTGCTTAGAATAAGCAATAACCGCCTTATCTCACAGCATTGGTATGAGCAAAGGTTGACTTTTTAACGGTGCTATGTTTAACTTATTAATGAACCAATATTCAAACATACATTTGTATATGCAGAAAAGATGGACTTGAAGATTAAACTGGTTTCAGAGAAGGCCAAAAAGTAGAGATGCAACTGCTCGTGCTGCAGTGATGAGCATCTGATCACCTCAGGAACCACAGTGCCCTGGATGGTGTCAGATGCAGACTCAGGCATGTGTGCTGGGCAGGCATCATTAGTACCACTTTCTTCTCTCCCATAGCACAGGATAATCAACAATAGGCCACTCAGTTAAGGATGGAAAGACAGCCACAGGTGGTTCTCTGTGAGAGCTAAGGGCAGAGCATAAGAACAAAAGAGGGCCTGTGTTGTTCACACCGTGCACAGGATACTTCCTCAGTACTCTTCTAGCTGCAACTACTCAGATCACTGTGGGTTATTTTCTGAGGTCTTTGTAGTTTGTCATGGTGTTGTGTAAGATTTGTCTGGTGTTTGCCTATCTATGCAGTGCTTGTCTGGTTTCTTCTTAAACCCATGTACGTTTTTTCGCATCCACGATAACAAGGAGTGCCACATGTCTACTACCCACTTGCATGAAGAACCACCTCCTTTTTCTGGTTTTGAATCCAGCTCTTGCTTGTTTGATCTTAGTGATTGTATTAGAAGACGCAGTAAGCAATTTGTCTCTGCCTGCTTTCTTTATGTTGCTAAGGATTTTGTGGACCTTTACTGTATGCCCCTAAGGTGCCTCTTTTCCATACTGAAGAGTCCCAGTCAACTCAGTTATTCCTCTTATTGAAACTCTTCCTTCTTTTGATTATCCTTGTCGGCCTTCTATGAACCTTATATGTCCTTTTGCAGATGAGGAGAGCAGAACTGAACACAATATTCAAGGCATGGGCAAAACATGGATTTATACTGCAGCGTGGTATTTTCTGTTTAGTTCTCTATTCTCTTCCGGATAATTCCTAACATTTGTTTTGCTCTTTCAACTGCTATAAGACACTAACCTGATGTGTTTTATGGAACCATATATCATAACATGAAGGTCTTGCTCCCAAGCGGTAATGGTCAGTACAGAGCTCATAATCTTTTGTGTGAAGCTAAGATTGGTTTTCCCCATATGCATCACTTTACATTTATCTACACTGAAATTAATCTACCAATTTATTGTCCAGTCACTTGGCCCCTTAAGGTAAAAAAAAATTCATCATGGTTAGTTCTTGTTCTTAGTGCCTTGGATGGCTGTGTTTCATCTGCGAATTTTGTTATCTCCCTGCTCATCCTCTTCTCGAGGTGATAAAATTTGAGTATCTTAAACAGAACAAGTTCCAGCACAAATCCATGCAGAATTTGACTAGCGATGGCACTGAGAAATGACCATTAGTCCTATCTTCTGACTCTAGTGTTGTATCCAGTTTAATTTTCTATGCACACTTAATTTCTTTGTCTTTGATGAAAGAATTTTTCAGAAACTTCTTGTCAATCCAGGTGGATCAGCTAGATCTCCTTCACTTACATACTTGTTGATCCCCTTTCTGCACCATAAAGAAGCTGTGTTGACTGCTCTCAAATCAGGCATTCCCTGCGGATAGCAGGGTTCTGATGAATCCTGTTCTCTCCTAACATGTGGCTGATGCTGTGCTTTTGTAAGTGACTCATTTCTGACAGGCAATTATTTTAGCCAGGCTCCCATTTCCAGGCCTCTACAATAGCTCAAGAATAAGCATTCATCAGTTCCTGGAAGCTGGCCATGGCAATCTCATGTGGATAGCTGTCATGTCAAATCCACCAATAAAGACATTTGTTGTGAAGGTCTGTGGGGCATAGTCCAGCTGATTTACCCTGATGAGCATCCACAACGTCCAGAGCAGTGTGTGTGTGCGTGTGTGTGTGTGTTCAGAAAGTGTGAATGGTACCGGAGGCAGGATGTCTATTCCCAGAGTTAGAATACACACTCATACTCTGCAGAGGATTGTTATAATTCTAAGGGAGGCCTCATCAATGGCCTCAAAAATCCTCAGGGCAGCTAATGCACAACACTGTCAGCCACACTAGCAGACTATACAGCCCCCGAAGCTCTGGCATCTACATCCCAGCACAGGCAGCGCCCTCTTTGCCCCACAAAATATCAGCTTCCACAGTGGGAAGGCACCCGATTACATGCATCTTTGCAATAGCAAATTGCCAACTGCTGGCATGGTGCCCCAGTACTTGATACTTATGAATGAACTCTTTGTCTGCATCAGTTCTCAATTTCTGTAGTAACCACTGAGTGTACTTTCAGGGCAAGTCAAAGGTCATTGGGACTGCTGGTGAGATTGTCTTCATGCTAGCACAGAAAACATCATGCGGATTAGCACACCTTAGTCCCTGTGGGAAGCTGTTCCAGCTCCAATAAAGAGCAAGCAGCTCTGTAGTACTCCTGGGTTTGGACTCTGTCATTAACTAGGAAAGACCATGTGTTGCCCTATTTAAAGATACGCTGGCATGGTACATAGAGCTGTATGGCACAAATCACCTGTGCTCCTGCCTGGCTCAAGGGGTAGCCTCCTCTCTCTCACACCTTCCAAACATCCGCCAGATTTAATCTTGGGGCCTTTTTTTCACCGTTAGAAGACTGAAAAACAAGAATAAATATTTGCATATAAAATAAGCTGTGTGTGGGTGGTGCACGTTAATCAGACTCCATATATTTTCATGTACATGTACCAGAGCGAGGGCATAGGCACAGGCTGACCACAGAGAGCTGACGCACAGGCTGCCTCTTCCTCAAAGGGACCACCTAGAATCCCTCCAAATCTCTCTGGATTAAACCCGCTGAGATTTCCTGACGCGGAAGTCACGGACACAACGCA
>NW_009207102.1:0-6054 GCF_000690835.1 Fulmarus glacialis | reverse complement strand
GCCCGCGCTGGAGCTCAGAGCGGGGCTTCTGGGGGGCTGCGTCGCCGGGAGCCGAGCTGCAAGCCCCGGGAGGAGCAGCCCGGAGGGCTTGCTTCACCTCGGCACCTCTGGGCAGCCAGAAAGCCCGCGCCGGCACAGGGTGACTCCATGCTGGAAAAAGCTGTTAAGCTGCTCGATTGGTTCAGAAGTAATTTCTCAGGGTATCTTTCCTGCAGGGAGGGGTAGGTAGTGTCCCTTTCCAGAGCATGCAGATCTATTCCTACGCCTTCAAGCCAGGTATGATCCTACCTAATACAAAGATGAACTTTACTGTGGAGTTGTGACTGACTCTTCCATGCTAAATGTGTGCCATAGTAAGGCAGAGGTTGATGCGACTTCTGTGCGTACTGATCTTATGAGATTGCTTAAAACATCACTAGGGATGTGAAAGTTGTTACCCTTTTAAAAGGGTTGATAATATAGTAGAGTTCTTGTATTGTCTGTCCATCCAGTGTCAGGAACTTGAAATGCTCATGAGCTTAGCCTGCCCAGACTACGATGCTGAGAAGAGTTTCCTAATTATGGAACAAGCACAATGGAACTTGGCTTACACCACATCATAAAAGAATGACAAAGTTGAGATACTTTGGGTTTCAGTTCAGTTTACTTCTCTTCAAGGATTATTTATTTCAGATTTAATAATTTCTATCCCAGGTCATTAAATACTTTACCAGCAAGGTAACTTAACTTTGGAGTTCCCCTCCCCCCCCAATTTTTGAGAAGTTTTTCTTATGGTCCTATTTCTGGTTTTCAGAAGATGGAAATACTAAAAATGCTTTCTGTGAACTTAACTTGATGGTTATTCCATTTTCACTGACAAAAATAATGTTCATACTACTTAAGAATAATAATTGTTAGATAATTCCCTTATCTGAGGTTCATGATGTACATTTCTTTTATAAAGGCTTTTAATTTTTTTTGTTTGTTTTGAAGGGAATAGGTTTTTTTGAATAACAAATCCTGACTTTATAAAGAAAGCTCAGAGGTCTTAGTTTTATGGATGAAGCATGAACAACTACTTAAGTTTTAAAAGAATGCAGGCAATTGGTGCAAGTCTAAGTATTAAGGAATTCACATGTCTTAAGAGTACTTCATAAGTGTCTAAAGTGTTTTGCAATTGAAATGCTAAACTGTTTTTGGTTATATTCTCTGAGTTAGTGAATGATAGACAAATGTGAACTTTGATTCTAGCAAAAGGAAGTTCATGTCTTCAGTGCTACTACCCTGGTTCTTCAATGACTATTTAATATGATCATTAGCTAATACAGTCCTTGAGTACATTTGTGTGTGATATACTTAGTAGTTGGTTTACTTTACCAGTGTTCTCAGTGATCTAAAAGACAACTAGTCCCTGCACTGCACTTTGCATTTGAAGAAAACCATCTTTTTTTAGTTGCTGGTTAGAGGGGCTGAGTTTTTGGTGGTATGGGCTTATTTATTTATTTATTTTATGAAGAGGAGCATTTTTCTGTTAGTGCTGTGTTTTTGTGTGCTTCCCCCACCCCTGAAGATCTCCCAGAAGAAGGGTAAATTACAACTCCCCTATCCAAAGCACTTCAGACAATCTCCTGGGACTTAGATACCCTCAAGGCACATGCTGCACTTGGATTTGAGTAGGAAATCTCCCTGCCTTCAAAGCCCGGTTTTGTGAGGTCTTCAGATTTTTTCAAGTTTAAAAGTACAGTAACTTTACAGAATAACTGGCTGTTACAGCTGTATTTTTATTAGAGTAATCTCAATAAATTCTTATTGACATGAACAGTTACTAGTTTGGAATGAATCCATTTTAGGTTCCAGTGGTTTTAATGAGTTATTTTTAACCAGTGGTGTATATACATTCACAGTATGCATACACAAGACTTATGATGCAGTTTTTTGGTTTGCCAAAAAACTTGTAATTAACAATTAAGCATTGTAATTAACAATTAAGCATTTTATCTCCTTGGTCACTTGATGACCGTAAGCAAGATCCTTGCTTACATGCATGTGGAATAGGGTGTTGAATTAGTCAAAAATATTTTATTTGAGATGAGGAGTAGAAGCCCTTCAGCATTTGGAACATCAGTCAAATTTAATCTTCTGGTGTGAATTTACAGTGGTCCTTTCTTAGTTTGAATTGATTGACACCGAGAGTTTATGTTCTGGTGAGCTTATGGTGCTAATGTCCTGGGCAAAACTCTTGTCTGTTAGAATTCAAAGTATGATTAACAGAATGGTTATGAGGGAAAAATGGTGCAAGAATACAAGAAACCAGGAGGTTTAGTTTCTTGTTAGAAGTAGTATTGTTCCTCTGCAGAGTCACCAGTTACTGTTCATTTTTAAAAATGTGTTTTAAATTTGGCAAATGGCAGCCTTTAATACATAGGTGCTTTCTGATTAACTTTTCTCTTTAAACAGTCATGTAACACTCATGAATTAATTTTTTTGTGTAATTGGACTATTGAGCAAGTCTAATTACTAAGCAGTCACATGGTCTTACTGACCTCCTTTCTCCTGGCATTCAGCCTACCTGTTCTAAAATCATGAATGCTACAAGTGCCAGGGCCTTCCTCAGTTCACTTCATTTTTTCTGATTCTGTTCCATTTCTTCTTATTGTTCCTTCTTTCAAGCGGTCAAATAAATCAAGATGTGCTTCCATTGAGACATGCTTTTTCTGTATAATGAGTTTTCCAGTGTCGTTCACAGATCAAGGCTTGCGAGAGAGAGGTTATTTGGTGCAGTAAAAGGTGATGGAGAAATGGTGGAGGGAGATGCTAAATGGAAAATTGCTCTAACACTCTCTTAAAGTTTTGTCAATTGTCCTTAAACTTTTGGCACCAGAATTAGTGTGCCTCTAATTGTGTCAACACAGTAGACAAAGAATGTAACTTACGTACTTCAACAAGTAACCATTACCTACTTATGAAAAAATGTGTTCGTATGTGCTCGCAGACTTTTCCATATTAAGGAGAATGGGATCTCATGTTGAGCAATATGACTTATGGCAGGGTTTCATTTAGCCCTGGTTTTAGTACAGAGTGGCAATTGATCACAATACCTAAAAAGAAATGCAAACATTCCATTACTTGCTGCATAAGAATTTACTTTGGCTAATAATTTACTTTTTAAGTTTGTCTTTTTGAGTGTGTATGTATGTTTTTGATATGCTAGTTAAAAGACTTGCTTGCAGCAATTGATTTAAAAAGACGGATAGTCTAATCTTGCCAATCCTTGTATTTCTTTTTTTAATCATTCCTGAAGAGAACAACTTTCATTTTTAAAACAAGAGTAATAAAATTTGGTTTGTATATCTAGTAGATTTTGTGAGAATTTTGGTGTGTTCAACATCCTGCACAGTTAGCTGCTGTTGTCATGGCAGACTGTCTTATTGATTCAGGAGAAAGAAAAGATGGGACTTTCTTTTTTTTTTAACACTCGTACCTCAAAGCATATTAAAAATTAAAAACCTGAGGGGGGAGGGGGGGAAGTTTCATTTCCAGGACAATCACTGCAATTCATAGAAATGGGAGCTTGTTTTAAAAATTAATACTTGGACATCCTTCTTTAGCATCTGTTAAATTTTGCTATTCTGTGCATCTCGTTTTGAAAATATGCTTACAGTTTCAGGTTATGTAGAAAATGATTTGTCCTATAGAGACCTGTTTGTTGGATGTGGGATTGGTGAAGAAAGTTTGTCAATAGAATTATTCTATGAGTGATTTCAGTATTAAATGAGATCATATCTGTAATTCAGGCAGGCAAAATTTGTGTATTATACTTTGTTAATTTTGGTGACATGCTTGGTATGTAAAAAGGAGTGTGCCAAAATAATGATGACTTCCCTGCTAAAAACATCCCTTTAAGTTTGTTTTCATGGTGTAGCACTTAAGATGAAAATCTGTTTGATGTATGAAATGTTTAACGTCAAGCCAATTATCTAAAGTATAAATAGAGACAAGGCTCTTGGTTTTTCTTATACAAAGCTAGACATACATCACATTTGGGGGTAACATTAGTTTTGTATGTATTCTGTAGATACTTTGGGCTTTCTTTTACTGGGTAGGTAGCCTGTGCTGAACTCTGCTGCTATAGCCAGGATGTAACAGGTCCGCAAGGGAACTTCAGTGTTCCTGTGCTGTGTTCTAGGCACACCTGTCATACCTTTTAATGAATGGCTTCAACTCTAGCTCAGTGCGCAATTTGGAGCACTTTTGTCCAACCAGCCCACTAAATTGAGGGTGATTAATCTGTAAATTTCAATGCGGTAACTTGTTTTCAGAAGCTGCGTGTTCAGATGGGAGTTCTGTGGTACCGGCAGTTAGATTGGAGAAACCCTCCAGTGCCACACACCTAGGTTGCCCACCTGTCCTCTTTCATAGAAAGCCCTGTTTACCCCAAAAGTGCCCGCAGTTCAGCGATTCCCTCTATAGTCCATGGAGTTACATGACCTAGTCCTATGATTTACAAAGTACGTCACTGAACCACACTGACGTATGTCCTCATGGTTTTAATCCTGCGGTGTTGATGAAAGAGGTGGTTCCACCCTTTCGGGACAGCACGCAGCCCTGTGGTGAACCAGGTTAGCTCATCAATCTGTCCAAAAGAGATTAGTTACCAGTTTTGGTGAGATTAGCCCTGTGGTAGATTGTGCCAGCAAAAAGGTCACGGTGGTAGTAGTGAAGAGGCGAGAGCGGGAAGGGCAGGTACCATTTCTTTTAGTGGCAGTATGGATTTGTTCCAGATTAAAATGGCCATATAACTGCGGCCTGCATTGTTCATGTGTGTAGTAACCACCGGCTGTTTTTTGGAAAGTGATTATTGGTTTCTTCTATGGCTTGCCGTTTGCCGACACCCTTTGAAGTTATATTGTTGAAAATAAGTACCGGCCTTTTTACTGTGCTAGGGGAAAGGCCTGATTTATTTTTTGTCAAACTGTCAGAATAGAGAAGTAACACTGGCAGCTGAGAAATTACGCTATGCTTGTTTGCTTATTCTGGTGAATGATCTTGTATTACCAGATTCTATAATGTAACTATTATTAGATTGGACAAGAAGTCTGCACTGGTTGGTCTGGAGAGAGCAGGCGGCACTGCAAATCCAATTTTATATGAAGTGTTCAGTAAGTTGTTTTTTCCAAGTAGCAGTTGTTACAGGCCAGAAAAATTCCAGTGAGCGTTTACAAAATTTGCTTACTGGCTGCAAAATTGATCTTGAAGGAATCTAATTCCTCAGGTTAAAAGGTTTTGAGGTTTGAGAGACCTGGTTTTACATCACTGATACCCAGGTTTGAGGATATCAAGAGAAGATCTGGGTAAAGTGTTCTGGATATGTGAGAGTAGCGTGTGAACTTTGAGATTGAGTATTAAGGGACAAATGCGGTCTTGAAACAACCCTGTAGGATTATTTCAGTCTTCCTTCTCTTGGGACCAGAAATCTATTTTTGTTTTATTTTATTTTACATAAGTATCAATAGATCGCATTCTTTATTTGAGCAGGGAAAGGTAATCTGTCTGCAATTTGTGGTGTTACCTCCTCTGGTCATAAAAGGAGAGAGTGATAACCCCCAGCAAACACCATCTGTGATAAACACAAAAGCAGCTTTTTTTAGGCGATCAAGACTACAGATTTTTTTTCTTTTTTTTTTTTTTTTTTTTTTTTTTTTTGGAACTGATCAGTATGTGGCAGTGTCAATGAATTCTGCTTCACTTCTTCAAAGCAAATTATTTTACGTGGTGTTGTCCTGGTTTTGGCTGGGATAGAGTTAATTTTCTTCCTAGTAGCTGGTATAGTGCTGTATTTTTTATTTAGTACGAGAATAATATTGAAAACACACTGATGTTTTAGGTATTGCTAAGTAGTGCTTACACTAAGTCAAGGACTTTTCAGCTTCTCGTGCTCTACCAACTGAGAGGCTGGAGATGCACAAGAAGCTGGGAGGGGGCACAGCCAGGACAGCTGACCCAAACTGGCCAAAGGGATACTCCATACCATACGACGTCATGCTCCGTGTATAAACTAGGGGAAAGCTGGCTGGG
>NW_009207101.1:0-4861 GCF_000690835.1 Fulmarus glacialis | reverse complement strand
TGCGTGGTTGGTTAAACCACGACACTGGGTTGTGAAAGAAGGTGCTTTGTGAATTTATTGTGTCCAGGTTAGGCACAATAATTAGGCAGTCCTGTAAAACAGGTAGACTGGATGATACTCTGGAGCATATGAGGCTTTGGGTATCAGAATTCCCCTTTTGCTTCCAATTTCGTAAATATAATCTCTGTTTTCTTACTAGCGATTTTTAGCTCTAATTTGAATTTATATGTGAAAACCGTAATATTAGGAAACTCTGGCAAATATAGGACACCTTTGATCCTTGATGCTGTCCTCTGAACATTTAAAATCTGTTGCAGGGTTTCTCACGCAGACTAGAATTGCATACAGTGTTCAAGATATAGGAGAGCCATGTATTTATACAGTGATGTGATCGTATTCTTGTTTCAGAGTGTTAAATTCCTCCTAGATGCTCTTTGGTTTTGGATATTTCAAATTCTAAGTAACAATGTGGTATGGAGAAGTGGAGAAGAGGTAGATTCTGTAGGATGAGCTGGCAAAACCCTTCAAATCTTCCTTTTTGAAAACAGTTAGTATTGTTTCAGGAATGTATTTTGAAATTAATTTATTTTTATGACAGTATCTTCTACTCTATTAAATGGTAATAGGGCTTTAACAAAAATTTATTGCCAAGCAACAATATTTATTCTACCATGAAAAAGTTTATCTTACAAAACTTATCATGAAATGACAGGGCTTAGTATACTGATGATGTGATATTAAAAAACATAAGAAATTTAACTGGAATAATAGAAGATTTTATTTGGAATCAAGAATATAATGGGATTTTTTTGTTCGGCAGATACAGAATTTAGATCTCCAACTGGAGTGAATTAAAGTTTTGTCACTGACTTCAGTTCCTGATTATTGATTATTATAAGACATAAAATGTGATCACTGTTAATGGAAAAAAACACTTCAGAGAGAAAGTCAAGTCAGGTAATCACTGTCTAACAGGTGAAGCCCACTCATAGGACAGACAGGACAGCACTTGGCTCAACATCACTTAAACTTTCCTAACACTGAAGTGAAACAGAAGATATAGCAAGGTTGCTTCTACTCTAAATCTGTTTTGATGTTCTTCCACTGCTTGTCAGCTTCCTACCCAGGTCAATGGTTGAGCTGGATACTCATCTGTTCTTGACCAATTACATTACAAAGGTACCCAGGAATGGATACTATCTATTGAATCAATTTATGGTATCCAGGAATGGTTGCCATCTATGCCCAGAAAGCAGATTGTAACACTAACCTTCTAGGATAGGCTCTGCTACCAAATCCATGGGATTAGACAACTGGAGAGGATTTGAGGAAAGGCTGCATTTTCCTCTCAACAATGTTTATACCTAAGAAAAGTACACTTACACTTGTAGAAGCTTGCTGGACATCCAACAAAGGCATTGGACAGCAGAATGTTACTAGAAAAAGTAGAAGGAAAAGCTTTTTAACAAATAAATTATCAACAGAAACTTGAAGTTTGGGCTTAGTCAAAATCAGTTGTAAACTGATGTTGAATTCAGAAAACACTTTTGGCAGGGAAAAAAGGAAGAGAGAAAAAAATTTTGTGAAAGTTGAAACACTTAATCTTGACATTTTAGTGAGTGTGTTGAAATTAATATACCAACATTTAATTCTAATAAGAGGGTAAAGAATACAAAAATCAAATGGTTAATTTGAAATCTGATTAAAAGTTTTGTTCACCTCAAAGGAACAACAAAGAAGAAAAATAAGGCTTTATTTCTGCAAAGAAACTAAAGAATAAAAAGAGCAGGTTGACCCCCCAAAATGTTAATTTTTTACTTCAGCCACTGAGCTGAAAAATCAATTATTCAGATCAGTTGATTTGCCAATGTTCTGAGAAGTTTCTAGCTGCCTATTTTCATGTGAAAACTGCAATGATGGTTTTAACTTACAAAGCATTAAATAAGAGATTTATTTAATTAAATAAGATTAAATAAGAGATGAGGATTAGATTTGTATGATCAGGAAATATAAAAAGAAGCTTTAAGATTTATTTGGCTATAGCTCTTTTTATTAAATGATATGTGCAAAGAAAGAAGCACTGTATTGTTATAATTTTTGCCTTATAGTATTGCCTTATACTTTCTTTTTAATTCTAACCGAAGTTTGCCTAAACTTTGAATCATTCTTTTCATTGAGGAATTTAGGCAAAAATCTGAGTTGGTAAAAGCAAATTCTAAAAGTATCTAAGAGTACTGTTCAAAAACTAACAAACCCCTTATATTTTGAGCAGTTTAATAAGTATTTTGCTAGGATACGTGAGGTCTTGAACCTGCTCTCTATGGCAGAGATGTGGCCTTCAAGAAGGCCATCAAACTAAGATGACTGAACTTTGAAATAATTGTTACATGACTCAATTCCAGAAGGATAATCAGAAAAAAACCCCACCAGTGCAAATGGGACAGCCATTTGTGCAGGCACTGAGGACCAATCTCTCTTTATCTGAGGACACCTGCCAGGTAAAGAAAGACTGTCTGTAAAGATGTTGATCTTTCACCACATAGAGCAGACCAAAAGGTAGATGAAACATAGGGTCGTTAAGTGGAATAACATATTTTTTATTCCTTTTTTTCATCTTTCATCTGTCTCAGGGTCCAATGACAGAACAAACATTGCTCTTCAGTCTACGGTGTTGTAAGTTGCTGTCTCTTTCTATTACATGATCCCAGTCAACATTTTTGGTTGTAGATTTAGATGTGCAAAAAAATTAGCCTAATGTCCAACAGTGCTGGGCAAGCACAGTTTCTGTTGAGAGCTTGAGGTGACATATTTTGTGGCTGTAAAACAACTACAGAAGAGGACAAGGTATAAATGGAATGTATTTGGTCTCAGGGAGTGAGTGCTTATATTCCTCAACACTTTTAGCCTTTGGATAAACAATCACCTTTAAAATAGATGTCAACCACATTTACTTAAGAAAGGTAATTAATTATGGAATCTCCAGAGTAAAAAATAAATGGAAAGTAGGGGAAAAAAGAGCAATTACAGATTACATGGTGTTCTGTTTCTATAAACCATACTTTTGTGTGTGCGTGTAGAGGAATTCACTGAATGTGATGTGACACTCAATCAATGTATCCTTAGTATACTAATCTCAATTGAGGAACACCTGAAACTGGAGAAATGGTTCAAAAGCATGAAGGAAGCCATGGTGAAAATGTCATGCTGAATCCTTTCTCTAGAACTCTGTCTTAAGCAGCAAAATGTTGATTGAAGAATATTATTAGTTCTTGCCTGAACTTATGATCAATCAAGTGAAAGGTTGTGCCAACTTTAGACATTGACCAAAGGAAGGATTAGGGGCAACTTCATGGACCCTGCCTTCCTTGTTTTGTAGAACACTGTTACTTCATTTTTCTTCTAGGAGTACTACCTGTGCCCAGCCAGGCAGTCTGACAGGAAACATGGAGAATCACACAGAATAGCTGGGGTTGAAAGAGACCTCTGGAGATCATCTGGTCCAACCTTCCTGCTCAAGCAGGGCCACGTAGAGCTGGTCACCCAGGACCATGTCCAGCTGGGTTTTGAATATCCCCAAAGATGGAGACTCCATAATCTCTCTGGGCAACTTCTGCTAGTGATCAGTCACCTTCACAGTGAAAAAGTGTTTCCTGATGTTCAGACAGGACCTCCTGTGATTTAGTTTGTACCCATTGCCTCTTGTCGTATCACTGGACACCACTGAAAAGAGCCTGGCTCTCTACTTTACACCCTTCCCTTCAGGTATTTGTATACATTGATGAAATCCTCCCTGAGCCTTCACTTCTCTAGGCTAAACAGAGAAGGCCTTCCCAGCCTTTCCTTATGAGAAATGCTCCAGGAAGATACAAGGAAAAAACCTAAGTTTTCTCCCTTTCTCTCTCTGATTCATCTTGTATCTTGTTGCTTGCACACAGATTTTTCAGGCATATTGCTCCTTCTACATCAATTCTTTTAAAATCTAAACAGGTTTTCTCTCAACTGAAATTGTTGCAGAAGTGCTACTGACATCTCTTCCAAGTTCTTAATATCTGTAACCTCTACCCTTTCATCTAAAATCCCATTAAATTGTTCTTTCCCTTTAACATTGTTCTGTTTCTGATGGATGACTTACAGGCCTGTGGATCTCTGCAAGGTGTTACTAGTCTCTAGGAAATGTGTTAGGATGATTCAACACTTCCAGGGAGAGATTCTTTTCTTCCCAGTGTCTCTTAACTCTGTCTTCCCAATGCTTTATCAGTCCCTAACATCTGAAAGATGCCTTCCATGTCATTCCCATTTAATCCTGAATCACCTGAATTCTGCTGTGACCCTTTACTTGAGTGTACAGTTTTAGGTATGCTTCAGTCCTTTGGTCACGGTTCTTGCCTGAGTGTCTTCCCCAGAGTCTGGTTCCACAAAATGCAATTATCAGGTACCATGATGAGGGTATAATCAGTGAAGACAAATGTTGTATCAAGCCAAGAAAACATGAATAGCATATGGAATGAATCTTAGAAATTGAGAGACATTGAAGATTATATTGCGGAGGGTGTGGGAAAAGAAGAGCTTGACTGGTCAGTTTCTAACATTTCTGGGAAACTAAACACAACCATCTGGTGTTGGTGGATGATGAAAAAACTATCATCATTTTTTCTTTGACAGTTTGAGCCTGTCATCTTTGCGATGCTTAGGAACTGTTAAAAGTGCTAAGCGACTTTTATTTTACAGCTGTGTTTCTTTCTGAAGACTCACCACAATGGAGCTCTAGGTGCTCTGCTTAACTGCTCTGTTCTTCAGATCTGGTGCATTATTTAGGTGTTTAACTTAGGTTGCTGCAAATCATAGAATCATAGAATCATTA
>NW_009207100.1:0-8984 GCF_000690835.1 Fulmarus glacialis | reverse complement strand
TCTATCCCAGCTGAAACCAGGACAGACTGCCAAGATATTTTGCTCTACAGATATTCTATTTGGTCAGCAAAAAATAAGGAATTTCCTCTTCACATACCCATGTCTTTAATGGTTTCTCCTGGTAGCAAAGGTGGCTCTTCCATTTCAGCCAATTTATTAGTCTCTCTCAGGACCTAGGCAAAAGACAGAGGCAGAAAAAGAAATTCACAATGTTTTCATAAATCAAAAAGTTTACGCTTACCTCCAAGGGGTCAACAATATCAAGGACAACAAATGTTCAAAGATCTTGAGGTACTGCATAGTGTCTCAGCTTCTGAAAGGTCAACACAAAGCATGTGAGAGACCTCGGTGCAGTCCTCGAGCATGCCACTGGGCCATGCAGAAGTGTTTAAAGCAAGGATGTCTGTGATGGAGAGGCTGTGCAAAGCAGGCTGTGTGCTTTGGCAGCACACTTCCCAGGTGGCTGCCTTTCATGCTCCCACCTTCTCCTCCCCAGCCCATCATCACAAGTCAAACTCTCTCACAGTTACATATGGAATCAAAGGGATCTGTTCCTTTCCCAGCTGAAGTGCTCTACTATTACCATGGTGCTATCAAGTAGAGCAATTTCTAGTTTACACTGAGGAAAGTTAAAAAGGACACCTTGTCACACCACTGTCTTCAATGAGGGTCCGACAATTGCAAAGATCCTGATTTGGCTCAGCACTAGTGCCTTGTTACAAAGGTTATATTTTGACAGGCATGTATAGTAGGTACAGTTTTGATTTTTTTTTTGGCTGTCAAATGACCCTTCCTCTACTTTCTCTTGGATTAAAGTTATACCACACGGCATTGCTTTTCACAGATATGATTACATTTGCACAAGGGTTTTCACAAGAACAACTGCTATCACGAGCAGATGGACATTTTAGGAAAGCACGGCTGTAACTATGAAAGCATAGCCTGAGGTCTAAACCTATGGTAACAAGTAGGGGAGAAGAGCATATGTAAGTGACCAAGATTAAGGCTAAGTCTATGTGGCCAAACACAGATGGATTTAATCATGTTGCCCATGCCTCAAACCAGCCAAATGACCACAACCACAGCAGCACACCAGTTGCTCAACCTAATAACACAGACGGAGAGCAGGTAAGTTAGTCCAAACTCTGCCTCATGCTGTAGCAACCACAAGACTTTGGGTTTAAAGTTGGTGTGCATCCCACCTGGTGAAGATAGGCAGAGAGAGCTCATGTCTGCTCACAACTGAATGCACAGACTCGCCCAAACTGCCTTCTTTATCTTAATGCGAGGAAAGAGAAAGAATTGTTTAAATTTTATATCAGGAAATCCCTGCAAAGAAAATTCAAAGACATGGCCTAAAGTGGCACTCTAGAACCCGACAAGTCTGTGGTCAACTTTCATGTAGGATCAAGCCAGAGGGAGAGCCTCAGGGAAGAAAAATTCTCTAAACTATGCAAAAAAATGAAAACAAAAACCGAAGAAACCCCATGCCACAATAAAAGCATGTTCCAACATTTTCACACAACAGATTGATGTATAGATGAAAAGATTAGTAAGATCAAAGCCTTCTTGAGAACAAGATGTAAATTTTAAAAAATGCATTAAAAAGACTCTTTAAAAAAAAAAGTAATAAAGCAAGCACAGTCCTGACTTCCTAACAGGAACCTTACAACTGCACCCATTTAGGCAAGCTCTTACCACGGAGGCTGCCAGAGCAGCCGGACTGGGGTCTACAGGATGGGTAAAGGGAGGTCACCATTGACAGAGCTCACACTGGCAGCACTCAACTTGCAGGAAAGCTTCTCCTCCCCCACATCAGCAATACCAGTAAAAACAAGGTTTTGCTGGTATAACTAGCAGAAGTCTATGCTGCGGACTTCTTGTCAGCACAGCTGTGTTGGCCAAAGATCACACATCCCATCAAAGCCCTGACTGACGGCTCCCCGACAAAAGCCTGTGATGTAGACCCGCTCTCAACTCCTGTGTGTCAGATTTTGCGCTTGAGTTACAGCCTTGAAATTAGCAGGATAACATCTGGATTATGCCAAATGAGACAGAGACTTCTGGCTAATTAGGCCGTAAGTGGTGGTCATCTTTGTGGCCTTTTATCTTGGAAGGACATTAGTAAAAATACACTCTGTGTTCAGGACACGATCACAACTTCTTTGAGAAGGTCCGTACCCAAAACGGGCAGCAGCAGCTGCTGCTAGGATCACTTCGGTCAACAACTGGACTCGCTGCTCTCTTGCAGATGTCAGCGGGAGCACGTCCAGCGGCAAACATTTGGAGGACTGGGTTGTATCTTAAGCCAAAACAAATATGAGGTAAAGATACACGGAAAGCATTCGGTATGACAAACAGCTGCTGTGATTACTAGGTGGGCAGTGCTCAGGCGGGTTTTAAACACTGTACTGCAGGTGGGGGAGAGAAGGAGGGAAGAGGCAAGCAGTACGAAAGACAAAGACCTCCATGTCAACATCATTTTGCTAAAGAAAAGGTTGAAAGCTTTCTCGGTTTAAAAACTGGCTCTTCTAAGTCTAATAAAATCCATCTGCTCACTCGCACTCTCTGAAACATGGAGTCCCCAGAGTCAGAGGAAAGGATTAGCGATCCAAACCTGCGCTCACTTCAACACAGGGCAGCGGACGGATGGCCTCCTGGAAGCACAGCACTTCAAGGTCAACAGCTTCTGACCCACTGCCTCCCTCTTCCCCCCTTCTTTTCCTTTCTTTTTTTTTTTGTACAGAGTTGAGGACTAAACTGTCATTTTCACCATCCCCCAACTGACCTCAGCCACACGACCCACCTCAGGTAACACAGCACTGACTGCCTTCATGATGATTTCAAAGTCAGCGCAAGCACCTCACTCCTGGGTAACAGTCACTCTTCCCAAGAGGCTGAGACAGACAGACAGAAAGCCCAGGACAAACACTTCTCTGGTGTGCTGGTCTTTGCAGCATCTGCCCAGCTCTAGACCTTGAATGAGCCTCCTAGTTGGAACATGAAGACTTGAAACCCGTCCTGGCAGAAACCAAGAAATGAACGGTAGGCATTTTCCTGAAATCCACCTCCATCAATGGCTCCTTAAAATTGATTCGGGGAAATGCAATTTGTGTGCAGCTGACAATGCAGGCAGCAGGCACAGGAGAAGACATCTGGGGCAGCGCTAAAGGACAGGGGGTGGCAGGAGGGAGGAAAAGTGGGTGGATAAGGAAAGAGGAGTTTTAGAAACAGATCAGGGGGAAGAATGGGATGGGACAATGCACGCGGCGCTCTGCGAGGACGCTAACACCTTCTGCCCCTTACATGACTAAGGAGATAACATGAAAAGCCCCTCCATCTTACTGCCATCCTCCCCTCCCCCGCCAAATCCAAAAATGGTTCATTAAACTGTCAGAAAAATCTTTTTTTGTACATTAGCCTATTTTCAAGACTCTAAAAATAACACTCCTAGGCCCAGATTTAGCCCTCTGCAAATCTTGCAAAACAAAATTAAGAGCTCCACTGAGGCCAGGAAGCAGGTAGGGGAGCCAGGGACACGACTGCTGCAGCCCGGCTGCAGGAGAGTGACAGCTGGCTACTGATGCATTAATACTATTGAGGCAGGTACCACATACACCTGTAACTGAAATGTTTCACCTCTGTGTGCCTCAGGTTTTTAAATCGTTCAGTGGAAACAAAAACAAAGAGAGCTTTGAGATCTGCAACGAAGGTCAGAGCCAGAGCTGGCCAGAATCAGCATTACTTTGGAACAGGACCACGTTGAGCCACACACTGCCCGTATCTGTCACAAACATCACTCAGATGGTTTCTGTAAGAAACAAATACAACCACCAAAAATTGGTAGACTACTTTGCCTTGTCTCTAAGCCAAACAAGGTCTTCGTTATCTTTTCCCCACAAAAATGTTACACTTGTTAACTGAATCTCCAGGGGAATTAAGAGTTTAGTTACACACCAGAATAACGTTTATTTCTGTCTTCTTTTACCGAGTAACATAATCTACCCATTCCACCCATCAGCAGCTCTCCCTCTAGATAAAACAGCTCTCTGGGATGCTGAGCATGGGAGTACCTTAGCACCTAAACACAAGCCCTGCCTCGGCTCAGAGAGGGTGTGAGGACTTCATGCCACCACCTACCTTTGTTCTCTGCTCAAGCAGCAACTTGGCAGAACAAACCCACACTTGCTACATTTAACAACCACTTCTCTTACTCCAGGATCCCACCTTGTGTTAGCTCCAGCCTGCTTACCCGTGGTTGAAGGTGCAGAGCTCTCTCACGCCCTCCCACCTGTAGCACCCAAGGCAGGAAAACCCCAATGCTGTATCGTTGACACAACCTCCAGATCTCAGCAACAAAGCGATCGCCTCCTTTGCTTGCACGTTTAGATCCTGCTAAAAAGGTAAGACTGCTCCCTGTCTCATCCCTTACCTCTTCATACTGCGATTCAGGATACTGCAGTTCCGCCAAGCCTCTCCAACCATGTGTTCACACTGCCTCCCAACACAGCAGCCGGCATGCTGCTCCAAAAATCCCCCTCCTGACTGATGTCCCTGCACGACTCATGCACGCAGCTCATCCCGAGCGGCTATAGACAGCTCAGGGAGGTACAGAGATACGTTGCGCCGTAACTCTAACTAACAGGGTCTCAGAGGTCTGTGCATCACTGACCGCTGCTCCAGAAGAACCTGAGAGGCTGCATGAAACTCTATATTCAGGGTTTGCTTTTGCCTGTGAACAAAACAACTGATATGTTTTCCTCTTGTATGGCCTGAGAGGCGTTTGCCCACCTGCACAGCCAGGATGACAACACACGTCCTGCGCTGGCTGAGGCCGAGCCAGGATTGCCTCCTCCTACCCAATCTGCCAGCGTTGCAATTGCTCCCGTATCTAGTACAGTCAAGATGCTTGGGTTAGCTTAATGGCTTTTTTAAATGGTTGTTTTTCCATAACTTCAATCATTTTGCCAGGACTGGCTTGGGGCATGACTACACAAGCCACTCAAGGGCGAGGGAGGGAGAGCAGCCGGACTGACTAGGGACAGTAACTTTGTCCCTGGACACTGACATCTGCAGCACCAGCCTCCAGATAACAAAGATGCATGAAGAGAGCACCTGAGGTCCCTCCCAGCCATTTTCCAGTTATTCTCTTCTACTCTTTCTCCTGAGTATTTGAGTCAGACCCACAGACAAAGGTCAGGTTTTTTTGGCTTCATGCAACTTAAGGGGAGACTACAGGTTTGCATTACCAAATTGCTGTGTAACAGTTTTCCCAAGTCTGCATAGATTCTTCTATCCTGAATCACAATCAGAATGAACAAAAAGAATCTTTTTTGGTTTAGACAAAATTAAAACGTACCCTTTTTGTGATTTCCACACACTACACACACCCCCCAAGTTAGTCTCTCCTTGGTAACCTCCTACACACTCCAAATATTTTTTTACATTTTGAACAGATTTGTTATGCATAAAGCCACAGCACTGGTACAACATGTCCAACCTGACACCGTGACCACCTTGCTCCTGCATTATTCCTTTCCCCAAAACCACATCTGCCCCATCTATTGAAAAGACAAGCTCCCCAGGCTCGGAGATGCTTTCGTTCCAGCTACACACAGTCCTCTTCTGTACTTCCTACAGCAGGAAGCTGGTCTCTTAACTGGTCCCTTGACACAAACATATATAACCTCTCTGTACAGACAAACATTATACACACACACACAAAATCCCTTTGCATCTGCAGCCCCTAAACTCACAGGTTTGGCACATCTACCTCATGAGCATGCACTGGTCAGCAGCAACAGGCGGGATATACGCTGCAGGGACAAGAACGTGCGTGTTGTACGTGTGCGTGTGCAAGAATATACACAGAATTAGTTGCTTTTAAAAATATGTAGCTTTTCAAACTATGGGTGAAATACGGATTTGAAACTCAACAGCCAAGTGAAAGGTTTTATCTCCTACAGGAAAATATTTGTCCGATACTTCACATTTTAATGGACTACCAGGGAATATTCTGCTTGTAGTTAACAAATATAAACGTTCCTCTCAATGCCCCCTGCCTTTTTTTTTAAATGTCTTTCTCTCAAGGACTGGCACATGATTAAATACCCTCCTGAATCAGCACTCTTGCCACTCTGCAGGCAGGGTAGTCAGTAAACTGCAGGAATATCCATTTCATCTAAAACTGGAGATCCACACCGGAGCTAGTCACCCTAGGCGCTCTGTTCGCTCAGTGGAAAGCAGGAGACCTAGGAGATTCACCTTTAGGATGAGAGCCTTTTTTCCCACCAAAGGCTGAGAACTAGGGTAAGTAACTCCAATGCAGATCTGGTAGGGCGAATCCCATCTCTGGTGCTTCACCGCAGCCAGTGCAGCAGTGCCCAATCTCCTGGACATCCCAATACAACTGAGTATTCACAATCTGTACTTTGCAGAGAGGTCAAACTTACTCTGGGGAGAGAGGCAGCAGGAGATGAGCCAGGCCAGACCCAAAAATTGCATGAACTTCATTAAAACAGGCATGACTCCAAAGGAGTTTTAGGATAGGTCTTATTAGCTGAGTTGCCAGACAGAGTTTTTGGGTCAGAGCTGGCTCCTTTCTGCTGTCTCAGAGAACCACATGAAGGAAGACAGCCCTTCTGCAAAGGCTTTGCCATAGGATTATTTTTATATACTTGATTTTTTATTTATTTATTTTCTTTGTAAATCAAGAGCAAAACATATACACTTACATAACCAATGTTTTTCTCCTTTCAAATGCCTTTTGGTGGTCTCAGACCATGTTCACCTATTCCTTTCCCTGAAATGCTCTCCCACTCCATCCCTTTCCTCTTTCACGGCTGTTGCCATAAAAGACAGTGCCACTATGGCAGGTGTATCAAGATTTATCATTACCCCAATGACGGTGTAAAAACCTCTGAAACAAAACAGATACAGACGCTCTTTCCATTCACCTCAGGAAAAAAAAAAACATGGAGGTCTAATTCTGTCCAGCTGACGTTGACAGAAGCTGCAGAACTGACACAAATATGTGCAGAATCAAGACCCGTATGCTTATTTAGGATAATTTTTCACAGGTGCATTGGTTTCTTTTCTAAATTAAACATTTCTTACAACAGGAAAAAGGGCACATTTTTTCTAGCATTTTGCTGCTTAGATGCTTCTGTCTTCTCAATTCTCAATTAGAAGGACCACAAAACAGTAGTCGTGCTTACTTGACAAATCCTTCTATAGACTGCAAATACTGTACTACTTTGGAGAGATTTTCAGCTGCCACTTATGGCTATTTCAAGCATACTTTGAGAAGATTTATGTGCTATGTATCCTACTGGAAATGTAATAAAACATATATCGAGCAAGTAAATAGACTTTGTTGATATTTTTGAATCATTAAGAATACGACAGCAGAATGACTACTGGAAAGAACAGCAGTATCTCTGCATGACTGAGGCACGGGGACTCTTCTGAGGATTTTGACCAGATGGGTTGAAAAACTATGTTAGAGACATTCAGACCAGCAAGATATTAATTGCAGGGAAATGCTTTGTGTCTTATTCTTTTGGGATATTAGAAGTTCAAAGGGGAAAAGATAAAACACCACGGACACATGGATCATTTCAGAATAGTACACAGAGAATCAAATATATCGTCCAAAGACCACATCAAGCTCATTCAGCTCCTAAGAGAGCACTCAGCCAAAGAAGGCTTCCTAGCTTGGTTAAAAAACAACACAAGAGGCATTTAAGTTATCAATAAAACGTTCTGACAACAGAACATCTATTACACTACTCTAAACACAATAATCACATACAATGTGCACTGCAACTGCCTTTTAACTATGCTTTCCTAGTCTCAAAAAAAACACTGACACAACTAAAAAAAAAAAAAAATCACTGTGATCTCTACCTACTGTGTATATTTTGAGAAAGTATAAAAAGGCTTCAGAAATCACTTGCTTACTTACCACTGCCTTGAAAATCTTTACAAAGAAGCTGAAGATTAGTGTATTTTAAAAAAACAAAAGTAATGCAGTCACCAGGGTAATATAAAGGGACTCTTCTGGAGGAGGAAGTAGCCACCATGCAGTGGTTTCCCTGGGGTTTTCTGCTTTGTTTTTTCCACCATGTACTTCTCCACTCAGACCCAAGTGTCTGGGGATGAAGAACAGCCTCTCTGTGCTGGTGAATCTCCTGGGCCCTCGCTGCACAAGTACAAGGCAAGGCTTAGAAGCTCAAAGGAACATATTGTTGAGGACCACTCGTTCAACCGTGGCTGGCTTGTCTCCTCAAGTTTGTATGGCTTGGTGCCTCAAGACAATTCCCTCATTAGGCTGC
The DNA here is from genome assembly GCF_000690835.1 of Fulmarus glacialis. NCBI lineage: Eukaryota > Metazoa > Chordata > Aves > Procellariiformes > Procellariidae > Fulmarus > Fulmarus glacialis. The sequence goes on along the minus strand of NW_009207100.1, from coordinate 648 downwards.
GACAGAAAGTCGTCATTGACTCAACACAGCAATGCTCCCTGGCACAGAAGGTAGCAGATATTATCTATTCAGACAAGTCCAACATTTTTTAATACAGAACCTTCCTCAGTGCCAAGGGATCCACATACGTCTCGAACGACAACAGCTCTGTTCTCCCACTGGTCGCTCAAACACTTTGTACAGCACGTTAGCCTGACCCTATCCCTTCTTTATTTTTACTGTATTTTGTTTAGCAAACAACTTATACGGGAAAATAGATTAAAAGTTTCAAGGAAAGCATTAAACTAGTTCAGTGAAGTTCATATCATCAGTCTTAAGTAACAGAGAAACACTCCGACAAAGAGAGAGTTGTAAATTCTACCAACTAAAATAAGTCACAGAAAAGTGTCTCTGTTACCACAAATTTCACTTTGGAGTTTAGTGATATGTAAGATAAGAATTCAAGATACAAGTAATTACAATGAGTAAACAATCCTACAGAGGGGAACGAAGATGTTTCATTCAGTGCAAAAACATCTACAGAAAATCAAATCTTGGCAGGTACTGCATGCAGTCACAAATCCGTGTGCTCCTTTTAAATACCATGCTTGTTCATTCCTGCCTGATTTGTGCTTCAATCTACAAAACTATAAGGCGGGGGGGGGAAGG
>NW_009207099.1:11887-12916 GCF_000690835.1 Fulmarus glacialis | reverse complement strand
CGGACAAATGATGGGGGGTGGCTTGGAAAGCTCCTCTGCCAGCTCCCTCAGTACCCTCAGGTGGATCCCATCCAGCCCCATAGACTTGTTGAGTGTCCAGGGGGCGTAGCAGGTTGTTAACTGCTTCCTCTTGGATTATGGGGGGTTTATTCTGCTCTCCATCCCTGTCTTGCAGTTCAGGGGGGACAGAAGGATTGGAAAGGGTCTTTCTTGACCTGGTTGTTTTTCTGTCCAGCTTTCTCTTCTTGACAGAAACCTTTCATGGCAAGGAAAGATAATTTCTTCTCATGTTCTTACTATCTGGCAAGCAGAATTAGGGCTGAATCTTTTAGGGCTGTAGGTCAAAGCAGAAGGACCCAGCTGCATCCCTCCCCATTCTCCAACCAGACCCTGCAGCCTAGCAGGTAGTCCTATAACGGTGCTCTTTCCCGGAGGCTGATACCGTAAGCATGGGGCTAGTGAGCAAGCAGCACCTTTTGTCATCAAACTGGGCTGATACAAAGTCCACCAAAGTCAATGCAGAGACTGGCTCTCCCCGTTGCCTCAAGGTTTAAACTCTTTAATGAGCAACACTGTTAAACATGCAATGGCAAGAACATACATATTTTCCCCCAAACAGCAGGGGCATTCAGCTGTAGTCAGGCACTAGAAAAGTTATTTAAAATCCTACCCCATTCTTTTGGGTTAATTCAGCCTGTGACCCAGTGTGCTGCTCATCCTAATATTAACTCTGAGAAACTTTTCTTTTAATCATGTGGAGTCTCTGTTTATTATTCTGACTGTTGTACTTGGCTCCGTTGGCTGTCCCACAGCCTCGCAGGATCCTGGCAGTTAGCAGCGGAGAGCACCCATGTAAACACCCAGTCACCCCTCCCCAGAGCCAAAGGGGTTTTGCAGGGTTTGTTCTGCTTCAGTTTCTAAACTCCTGTCTGAGCTGTACTGCAGGCTAAGGGCAATGGAGGGATTTCTCAGTCTGCTACAGAAATAGTAAACGTGTTGGAGAGAAGTCATTCTCACAAAGCGTTTTCC
>NW_009207099.1:0-11857 GCF_000690835.1 Fulmarus glacialis | reverse complement strand
GTTCAGCTGCTGCCAAAACTTAGCACTGCCTGATAACGGTGAGATGCCCCATGGCAAAGGAGTTGGGTGGTGCGGGTTGGGTGCTGTAGGAAGAGTGATCTGTGTTTGTAAAAACAAAACCGGAACAACAGGCAAGTACAAAACACGCACCACTGTTACTAGTTTCATATTTTCTAGTGCATAAATTGTGAGGCCGGGTTTACCCTCCCAGCCCTGCGTTAGTCACCACAAAGCTCTGCGGCGTTGCATGTTCAGAGCCCCAGCTGGCTGGTGGGTGAGCCTTACTGAAGACAAGGGAACTGCAGATGTCTATGATTTGAATCTGGCCCTAAAGGTTTGGGTGCCACGAATCTTGGCACCACCTGCCATAAACCCCGTATAAGTGATGTTAAGCTGGAATTTTCCCTAATGAGATCATAATTCTCCTGTGCAAACCAGTGACATTAGCAAATGCTCTGATCACATCCCTGTGCACATGGCCAGAACTGTCCGAACTGATAGAAAATGCTGCAGTCAGTTTAGTACTGAAAAGAGCTGATGGTAAGTGCAGACAAAAGGGAGTAGACATCTCCCCCAACACAGCTAACGAATGCTGCCCTTGGAGGCAGCCTGCCCACGGACAAGCTGGACAATGTCCCCTGGGTTCAAACCTAGCTGGGGTAAGCCATGAAGCGCAGACACTGATCCTAACCTCCTGCAAGATTTCCAGCACTTTTGAGTCCACCACATAAGGCTAAAACTCTTCAGGTGCTACTCAGTCTTCCCAACCCACATTGAGAAATAATTGCACGAAGAAATTATTTAAACAACCACCTGCTTCAGGGAACGCCAAAGCCTGGCCTCGATTCACTGCTATGCATGACAGGTCCTTCAGGAGGACGCATCTTATCTTTCGTGTTAAAAATCCTGGGATGAAAAGTTGCGTAGGAACAGGCTTGTATGTTAGGTAACTTGGGATCATTGGGTTTTCTTTGCCAACCCCTGAAACTCTCCCAGGTTTCATTTCCTAGGTGTAGGGTACTGGCCTTTGGTCTTGTGAAAGGTGCATTCTTCTCTTATCTTCTTTTCAATATTCCCTGCGGTGTATGTGACACCAGGAAAAAGAATGTGTGAAGTAATGGCACCCTTTAGTTATCAGACCTGGGAACGGAGGCCAGTCTATTTGCAGTGCAGAGCATTTAACTTTCTAACACGTTTACAGAGGCTGAGGAAAGCATGTTCGAAACATACACAAAGTATTAACACGCGACCTTCTAGGATGAATTTCTGATATGACGACACCTGGAAATGATGTTTTAGCATCAAGGGCATCAGCGAATTAAATGCTGTTTAATATTTGACCCAATATATTGAGGAAGGCTCTGTCAATAAATTAGTCTGTCGGTTGCGAAGCCAAGCTGTGTTGCATGGATTTATTTCGGCACATACACATAAACAATATTTAAACAGAAGCAATACAAAGTATGCATTGTTTTAGCTTAGTAGCCCAGAAACGAAGCACTCAACACAGCTTGGTTTAATAGTTGGGAAATGAGTATTTGTTCACGCTGTGCAGACAGCAGAGGAATACCCAATATTTCCAGCAAGGTCTCCGACTTGCCTCCTGTAAGCAGGGCTGGAAGAGAGGGTTTGAAAAGCATACCTTCACATGCACACTTTTGAAAGCATTGCATTTAATCTCATTTCATCTACTTGCATCTATCTAAACCATAATATAATACTGGTTACCTATTGCAGTAGGTATTTTTACAGTTAATAGCTGATATTTACTAAGTGCTTTGGAATCTGAGTCTGAACTTGTGTTTTGGTTTGGGATCAACATGGCGACATTGCACGTGGCACTATTCTGTGTTCAACCAGCTATTTCTACTGTGCTTGCTAATAATTTCCTGAAATTTTCCCCCTTTGTTTCTTGTGCATATATGTATATAGGTATGCATATGTGAATGTAAACATCTTTTTTAGCATACAAACGCACATGTGCGTAAGAACACACATATAGCTTCTGCTGTACATAAGATACATTTCATTATTTCTTTGCATATATTGGAAAATACATGTAAGAATAATGTAGTTCACTAATTAGTACTTAAGTTTCTTCACAAAAGTGCAGTACCCGTATCACATCTGGGTGGAATTTCAGTTATGCCCAAGGATAGATAACTCTAACTGGCAGGTCGCTGAAAAGTCACCATGCTTTTTGCAGGGGGCACCTGAGCAGTGCTGGGCAATGAAGCCTCTGTGCTGGGTCCAGCCGGACTGCCCATGAGCACCTTTCTGGCCTCTGTGTCCAGTTCTTTCCTATGGAAATGGCAGTGCAGGGAGCAATGCTGCATCCCAGACCCTCACACCCTGGCCTGGAGTCCGGAGCAGGGCAGAGGGTTTCAGCTGTGCTGAAGAATTGGGGAGGCTGTGGTTTACATCAAGACCTGGGTGTTCTTAAAAATATTTCCCTTAGCTCCTTAGATCCTGTAAAAGTGAAAGTTAAAAGAAGCAGCTTTACTTGTTTGCAGTCGCTTATTGTCTCTGAACAGAAGAGAGCTTATTTAAGTCTCTGCAAGTTTGTTCTCGCCGAAAGTCGCATGTTTGAAACTCAGGTTGGCTATCTCTTTCCCGTTACCAGTCCTCTGGTATGCCCCTGAAGGCCCTTCTTGCAGGAAAGCAGAAGCAGCTAAGCAGATGCTGAACTCCAGTAGGATTTAGACGTAGGCATCAGTGTTTTTCTGAATTTGTTGGATTGGTGCTACAGGAATTCAGACCTATTTTAGGGGCAAAACTGGAGACAAATGCGCAGATTTAACAATACCATTTCTCATTTGGCCTGGGGAAAATACTTGTTCCTATGCTAAAGATCATGTGTCCCATAGAAGTTATTCTTGCAGTAAGATGTGAAACTCGTGGCTGTATGCATCAGCAATAGCATCATTTTCAGACCATTAGGGTCTCAAAGAACCTTAGTGGAAGCTGGATTTAACCTTTAAAACCCAGAAATACAGTTTCTACAAGTATAATTCTTCTTATTCTTAAACTGTTCCCATTGTAAATTATGGAGCTAACAGCTGGCATCCAATGAAGTCAACTATTAATTGTATGTTCACTACCCTGCCTTGTGTAAATCAATACGAGAAACGAGCAGCCTCCTACTATACAGCACAGACACAGACACTCTGCATGGGGAAGTAATTTAAGGGTGGATGTCAGCTCGCTTGGAAAGGCTTCTTTATTGCAAACAAGACAATGAAAAAACTTTATTCTAGGGAAAGCTCCCCTTAGTCCCTGTAGGTGCCAACAGAAAAATCCTGTGGCTTTGGCAGTGAAACACAACTGGTGCAGTCATTCTTGCACAAATACCGGTATCAACATAAATTATTGTCTAAATGAGCTGACTTTGTTGCCAGAGGTGACACTATAAGTGATGTGCTATGTGACCAGATTATACCCTTGCATCAAGGATGTAAGTTTTCAAGGATTTTACATCGTGGGTTTTTTTTCCTCATTTGGACTCACTTCACTATTCATATTACACTAGCGAAGTTAGCAGGATTATTTCAGTTTTCACCCCATGTGCCTCAAATCGGCACTTTGTGCCTGAATATGTACTAGAAAATTGAGAGAATTCTCTTGGTTGTTTGGTAGGGCTTGCAAGTCAAAATCACTGGCCCTGATGCCAGCTGTCTTACCGAAGAGCTGAGCATCCATTCCTGGGTCGCTAGTGTGCTGTAGTTATTTCTCATCTGCACTAGCAATGAAAGATCTGTTAAAATAGCAAAAAATATATTTCAGGCTTTTATCCTGAATAAGCAAAAACCAGCAGTCACAATTCTGGTTGTGTTCGTTTGGCTCTTCAGTGGGAGTGTTGCCTGGAGCGAGGGGACCCTGGCTGTCAGACCCCTGACCTGTTCCTGTCCCACTCCAGGGCCCAGCAGTGGGACTCGCTGCCCTGCCCTGCCCTCAGGAACGTGTGGTGATCTCACAAGCCGACTCCCTGTTTTCCCTAAATTTAATTCACATAAAACCTCGGAGAGTTGATGCTCAGGAGTCAACAGTTATTTCCGTCAGCTGGGACCTGCCCAATCCACTTTGTCAGATCAAGGAGAAAGAAAATATGAGAAAACTATCAAGTTTTAAGTGAAGCATTGTGAAGTAGCGGAGCATAACTGCACAAACCTTGTTTTCAGCAGTAGATTGGATTATCTGTATATTGTACCATAAATGGGTTAGGAGTACAAGCAGGAGATGCCCTGATCTTTTATCTTTCTTTCTCTGCCTTTTTTTTTTTTTTTTTTTGGTGGAATTCATGTGTCAGAAAATCTTTGACAAACATTATTTCCATACTTAAATTGAGCAATGAATTGAAACTGGCAAAGGAAAAGGGGAAGGGAATATATTCTATAGCTGTGTCTTTTAAATTGCTTTATCTATTGATAGTTTTGTCCCATGCTAAATGCAGTTTCAACAATATAGAAAGCACAGACTGAAAAACTGAGCTCTAATTAAATCAGTAATGTTTCATTATTTCATGTGAACAATGCGAGTCTAAAGTGATCTTTCCACAGAAAAATTACATCAAGCTCCATGTGAAAGTCTGCCATTTCAAACGTATTTCACATCCAGTGTTCGTAACAGGTTTGGGTTGCACAGAAGAGGACCGATAGCTGTGAGAAGCCCCCCAGAAACAGCGTTCCCACCTCCCCTTCTCACCGGTGTCCACCGTGGAGCTCGGGAGCTCCTCGGGGGCTTTCCAAACACAGTACCAGAATAATATCTCAGGGATACAAGAGTGATTTCCCTGTGAGAGATGTAATTACAGCCTCTGCTAAGTTAACAAATAGGTCTCTTTGGATGTTTAGTCAGAGTGGAACATATTTAAAAGCTGCTCGCTTATTGTGAAATTCAGCTGCAGGCGCGTGTGCTTAGGGGGAGTGGGTACCCTACTCCAATGTGCTTTAACGACTGTACTGCTGGAGCGACTCAGGGTGAGGCAGGGGCTGGTGTGTCATCTGCAAACATGTTTCCCCCTCTAATCCGCAGTGTTTAGCTTACTTACAGCACCAAACCTACCGTCAAGCTGCAGGGAGCCCCATACCTCAAGCTCTGTTGCAGTTTGCAAAGACAAACCGTCCCATGAGCTGTGACCTGCAGGTGTCCCCTGTAAGCGTCAGACACCTTGCTGGTGGGTCAGAGGAGACCTTTCAGGAGCGTGTCCCAGCTGCCGAGCACTGGTAGCCCCAGCTGGTGCCAGGCTCTTGAGATGGGCCGGTCACAGGTGCGCAGTGCCGAGGGCAGAGGGATGCGCAACACCCACTGCCCTGCGTCGTTCCCAACCGCTCGTTCCAGTCAGGATGTCCTGTGTCGTTAATGTCACATTGCATACAGGATGACATAATCATCCTCATCTGACGCAACCTCTCTGCGTGCTCTTACAACGTGTTCTTTTTCATCGCTGTTCTATACAATCCTAGAGTGATATGGAATAACATTTCGCATTGCTTCAGGTAACTTTCATTTCAGACCACGTCCCCCGCTTGGCATCCTACCACCTGCATAGTGACCGGTGGCCGGTACAGACATCCACACCTGCCGAGGCTACCTGGCGGCTGCGCCAAGTAATCCCTCCAAGGAGCCCAGCAATGGCCCTATAAAGGCTGCCGCCTTTTCCACAGCAGCTGCCATCTTCGCAACTGGCCTGTACCACCTGCCTTTCAACCTGGAAGGGGGGGATTTCTCCCAGTAAGCTGACACCATTTTTGACAGCGGCTTCGGAGATTTGTAGTAGCTGGCAGGGGAGGGGCGGGAGACCTTGCTGTGGGAGGATTCTGCCGGTCCTGCTGCGCTCTTACGCAGGGCATATTTGCTTTTAAACTGGATCAGAACAATTTGTGTTCTTTAGTGCCTTTCATCCAAAAATTGGAACTGCCTGTGCCCGTTGCATTTAATCCTTTTTGTTATTGGTGAGGAAACGGAGCTGTGGTGGTGAAGCGGGTTGGCCAGGGTGGCAGAGCTGGCGGCCCTGCGGCTGTCCTGCTTCTCACTCCGCCGTTGATGGAGCGCACACATAAATGCCAGGCAAGGGGAAAAACTACAGTGAAAACCAGAGAGGTACGTTAACAAACTTCAGTGGTCGGGTCCCAAAGTCACCCAAGCACACTTGCCTTGCTAATCTGCAATTTGTGATTCTGAAGAAAAAGACGACGATGACGGCGAAGAAGGGGGAGTTCACAATTCACAAACCAATTTGTGTTGTTTCTGCAACACTGCAAAAGTGAGATCCATGAATATGCTAATGAAATTGCAATGAGAGTTTTGGCACCATTTCATCACCTCAACTAGATTAGGGAGCAATCACACTATGGGTTTACATGTCTTTGGGAACTGCTGGGGAGGGAGGGAAAAATAGATCTTCAATATTTATAATTCAACAAAAATTGCACTGCTTCTACCATAAAATAACAATAATGACTGTGAATTGATAAGAAATGGCTTCTGGGTCAGCCAAAGGGCTCACCGTTAAGACCACTTTCTATGCCGCTACGCTGGTACAAAGGTCTCCTCCCACAGAGAAGAAGTCTGTACCCATAGGTGTATGGTGCTGTACCCCCGTGTTGAGTCCCATCCTAGAGCAAGCAAGCGAGAAGCACACGCACAGGAGTGCAGAGAGAACAGGACCACGGGACAGTCCAGTTCTACTCATCTTTCTCTTGGATAAGGGAGCAGCAAAACAGCAACCGAGGGAAGGTTTGTATCCCCTTCAGCGGGGACAGGAGAGAAGCAGCCGGGCGGAGGTGGGGAGTAAGATCCAGTGGAGTGTTTTGGACATTGCTTCCTCAAGAAGTTTTTAGGTTAGACTTCTACTGCCCCTGATTTGTGTAGGGCAGTACAAGATCTCTGGATTGGGAGAGATCTGGGAAGTTGGCCATCATGCTTGTTTCAGGAAACAAAATATAGCAATAAAAATTACTAATCTCACAGTCCAGTTCTGTACATGGCGTGTCCCAAAAGAGAAGCACACACACATGTTTTGAGTCCTTTCATGATATGAAAGCTATGAGTTTCAGGAAAATAGTCACCTCTCAATAAATAGTTTATTGGAAGAGTACAACTTCTGCCCTGTTATTACTCAGCCTCTTTCAGATCCTATGTGATGCGTTCATGTAAAAAAAAAAAGGTAGACAAAGATTAGGCTTCAGTATCTGTGTTTGGGTTCCACAATTAAATCCAGAAATAAACACTGCAGATATTGTAATATAGCTCTGACACATCGCACCCACACATAATGTCTGTCTAGCAACTGAGGTAGTAATAATCCTACGGTTGACCTTGGTAGGAGCAAGAGGAGTCTCAGAAGGAAGGGTATAGAAATAAGCTCGCAGATCAGATCCTCCTCATTTGCTCCCATGAACAGTCCCACTGTGCTGAAATCTTTCCTTGTGCCAATTCAGGTGAAATGGGAAATGCAAAAGTCGCATTTCCCACAGCAACCTTCTGGAGTTTTATGCTAGCCTCTACTCAGCCCCTCTTCTTGCTTTTTTTATGGATAGTCATGAACTCTCAGTGGAGTTGATCCCATGATTTTATTTCTGTGGCATGCATGAGCCAGGTAAGAAAGACTTGGACTTTGGGCCGCCTTTTTAAATCTTACAGCCTGCAGCTGTCATCATGACTAGAGAATGTGCAGAATGGGATGGCACTGATTTATACCAAATGAGGATTTTGTCCCAGAAACTTCTGCAATGACATTTTCAGAAGTGATGGCTAGTTTAAAAGAACAGAAATGGGGAGGCATAGAACCCATGGCCACTCATGGAAATTTGCGTCTAGTTTTTAAGGTTATATATGCGCTGATTTATTCAGGTTTTTACACGTACAGCCTAGCGCTATAAAAACAAATGGTATTGCATCGAACATGCTGATGTCATATGGGAAGAGGGGGAAGAAATTCCTCAGAACTGATATAGAAGAAGATATCAATGGATGCAAAGGGTTGTATGGTAGCATAATTCATTCTGAGAGTCATTTACCTGTTTGATACCTGGTAGGTATCTGGGACATCTAATAATATACCCTTGCTGGTTTATTTACTAACCATCATAGTTATTCTTTTCATTACCTCCACAGTGTAATGGTTATTTTATGAAGACTCATTAAATTTAATGAGACACCACCAGATTTTATTGCCTTCTAATAAAATGGGTAGGGGGAGCTGTTTTCTTTCTGATTCATGCAGCTCCAGAGTACCTTAAATAGTCAGGTATTTGGCTGGGTTATGAGCAGGGCCCCTGACATTCTTTCTGGTGGCCTCCTTGGGGAATGTCAGCGATTAACAGCTATTCAAATAAAGATGTGTACAGGGATATGCCTAGATAGGTAAAGGTTTATTTTACATACATGTATATTTTTTATATATATACTAGACCCCGGCGTTTTTCTTCTGATGGAGGACACAGTTCTGCTAGAATTAGAAAGATATTGTGAGAGTATCTGGTGAGGAGCTTGTCAGTCCCAGAGAGAAGACACTTGCCAAGGTCCTCAGCAGGTGACCTGACAGAGCAAAGGTAGTTTCTCCTAGCAGAGAATCAGGTTCACAACTGCTTGGCTTATTCATTTATTGCACAATTGTCCATTATACCTATTAGTTTTATCAATTTTTTTTAAAGTATGGGAGTTAGTGAGATTTTGGAAAACCTTGTATTGTGAAGAAAATGCTTAAAACCAAGAGAGAAACCAAGCAACAGTCTTCTGTAAGTACCTCCTCAGGATGTGAGCAAGAAGATGGTCCATAGAGCTCCTCTTCCAGAGGGCCATTGCCTAGGAACATCATATCACTAAAAAAAAAAACACTGAAGTGAGCTTCTTGATAAGCTAAGGCAGCTGGGGAGGGAAAGTCCAGCAAAGGTGCAATCTGTGGCTTGTGTCTGAATCACCTGCACTATAGGGAAAGTAGAAAGTGGGGAAAGTGCTTGTTTGAATTAGTCCTGATGGAAGTATTGGGGAAGAAGGTGGCTGGCCCAGTCAGGAGCTAACCCTGCTCTGCAAAGGGTCTGCAGACAGTTGCAGGCTGTGCAGGCAGCCTCGGGGTGAGATCCTCAGGGTGGTTGTGGGAGGAGAGTGCAAGGAAACAGTGATGTAGCTTGCAGTCGTAGCAGGAGGCCAGTAGCCTGTACCAAGAATAATACTGTTTTAATAAAGCAATACATTTACAAATACAGGGCAAAACCCAAAAATGCTACAAAAGCAATTCGCTCTCCTATTGATGTTTTATGCTGTGGTCTGGAAGCAGCAAGTGTCTGAAATCACTGTATCGAGACCAAAAAAAAAGAGATAAATTGCTTTGAACTTGGTGATTGTGTTGTAACTTCAGTAGCAGAACAACCAAATTTAGGAAGTAAAGACTCTCTGAAAAATGTGTGGTGACGCAGCCTCACCGACTCCCAAGTGAGCAGCCCAAGCAAATGAAACTCTTCCATATAAAACTGGTTGAATTATTCTTTATAAATAAATTATCCAATAAATGTAGCCTTTTCGCTGATCATAAATAGGCAACAACCCAATCCTGATTTCAGAAGATGTCTTTGATACCCAGAAGTATGTGAAGAAGGGGCTGTTTTCAGGCTGTTCCTTTTGTGGGTACCTCACTAGGTATTATTGTGCCGTTCACACTCCCTGCTGTAAGCTGAAAGTAACGTTAGTGACTGGGTGCTATGAACCGGGAATTCACGTTTTCTGTTGTTCTGTCTGGCACATAAGCTCTCCAGCTCCCTCTTCTTCACTTCTTTCCCTCCAGTCACTTGCCTGGCGTGCCGACACCTTGCTCTGTCTCTGTATCTCTCAGCCCTGGGATGGCTCGCCTGTCCCGGTGACTTCTGTGGCAAGTCAGAGTGGGAGATTTAGAGCGTGTTCAACCCTGGCAGCCTTGGGCAATTGTTCTGGAGGATTGGTAGTATTGGGAATGTAAGTCAGACCATTATCCCTGCCTGTCAGTGATTCATTCAATACCCATAGTCTAACAATCAATACGAACCCTTATTTCTAGCCTGGTGTTATGGCACAATTTTAAATATGGGTGTTGAACTGATTAGGCATTTTCTTTACAAAACAGATTTTTGCTGGGAAAATATCTGTCAAATGACATCTTTCCCCTAGAAACCATAATTTGCATTCAGTTCTCCCCTAGAAAGTTTCTCCAAAGGAGATTGGAATTACACATCCAATTCGGGAAGAGATGAGGGATAAGAGTTGTGTTTAGCTAGAGGCCCAGCAGTGAGGGTATTTACCTAAAAAGAAGGGACGTCTGGCCTCTCTGCTCAGCTCTGATGTAGTTACTGACTCAAAGCTGAACAGCTCCATCCAGAGAAAAGTCCACACCAGAGCAACCTGCAGCCCAGCGGCAGGGGGTTTGCTTAGGAGGAAGGAGACACAGGTAGAGGTCCTTGCTTTTTCTCAGAAGGGATAATCAGGCTTGAACCAGGGTCTCTCGTTTCCATGGTCTCTTCTGTCTGGATTTTTTTCGTAAATAAACTCTTCAGAAAAATTTGGATTTGCCCCAGTGCAGAATGCAAAGTATTATGAAAGCTCAGTAACACTTGCCAGATCGGAAACTACTTTCCCACTTGGTTCAGCACTCCTAAGTACAGTATTGTGATATTTTTCAAATGAGGCTTGTTGGCTCTGTAAGTTGGCATCTGAATATCATTCCCGGGCAAGTGCCTCGCCATCCATGAGTTCTGGTGGCTCCGATGATCACGCCTCCACCGTGCACGTTTGGACATTGAAGCCGGTGTTTCTCAAAGTGCAGCAGAGCAACCCCTGGCTCTCGGGGGAGGGACAGGAAAAAGAGTAACGGGAGACCCAGATGCCCAACCTCACAAACGAAAAAAGAACTAAAATGGACCAAGCGCTGCATTTATGCCTTACTGGTGTGAAGCCAGAGGAGCTCCTGTAACTCAATTTGTGGAACTGACAGCCAGATTTCTTCCCTGATGTGTACCCTATATCCTTATCATAAAGGAAGCAGTTAAGAGGTATATAAAAAAATCTGTCCATCCTCATTAGAGTAAAGTTGAGTATAGTCTATTCTTGCTTTAATGCAGTGATCTAATTAACCTTTAGCCAGAATTAAAATGACCTTGAATTGGCCTTGTGACCTCCAATGCTTAACGTTGTTAACTTTAAACAAGCTTTTTGGGGTGGTCAGGAGCAGCATCTGTTAAAATGGGCAAAAGGTCGAATCCATTTACTTAAATACACCTACTGCATACATTGCTGGTGGATGTGCTGCCTGCGTTTTTAAAGGGGATAGAAGATGCAGCTTTGAAGGTAAAGGGCAGTCTATCTGTGAGAAACCGTGTGAGGAGGATGAAAAACTGCTCTGAAGACGTGTTTTCACCATCTCGTTATACTTTCTCAGCAGTAAGCCCCTTCGGGTTTTCATTTTAAGTCCTGCTATGTGCGAAATATCACAGTGTGCAAAATAATGCCGCTCGGTGGGCTCTGTACCTGGTGTTACTGTTTTCAGAGGAAGGCGTGAGGCCGGTCGCCTCTCTCACGGCTGCTCACCCAGGAGCGGGAGGTCCCCGTTGAAGCAGCAGTGTCACGTTTTGGGCTGAGCTTTTCGTTCCACTGGGGTCCGGGAAATACATGCTCGTGCGTAAAAAGCAGATGCCCAGCTGAATTCCTGGATCACAAGGTCACTGATGGAAATTACTTAAAAAAATACACTGTCAGGGCAAAGAATTTCAAAAGCAACATATAAGATTTTAGATGAAAACAATCTGTTCAGACGTCTCCTCTGATTGATATTAAGGCGCTGGGATGTTCTGTACAGAAGTCGTTTTTGCTCTTAAGGTCTGTACGCCCGGCT
>NW_009207098.1:0-5584 GCF_000690835.1 Fulmarus glacialis | reverse complement strand
ACGAGGTGCTTTCCGGGGAGGTTTGCCCTCGCTTCTGCCTCCCGGAGGAGGTGCTGCTGCCGCCCGACCTTCCCGGTAGGACTGGATGGGGTCTTAAAGGAAATACGGCGTTTGGAAAAAAATAATCCTTCTCGAAAGCGTGATTTACCTCTTGCCGCTTTGCCCGGCTTCTGCTATGATCTTGAGGGCTCGGGTGCCTTCTGGCTGTTTCGTGCCGGAAAGCATGTAAAATTAGCTGACCAAAGTCTGCAGTCGGTGTTTCAAGCCAAGGAGATAGCCATGACTTAGTAGAGACAATGTGGTATTCCTTCTTACACTGCTTTTTTCTAGGAGAGCAGTTCCTGGAGTGTCTTCCGAGTTAAAGCTGCTTCCTCTTAACTGTATGTTCAAATGTGCTTTAGCTTAAAAGAAAGACGAGAAAATGGTATTGTGATGTTTGGTGCATGGTGTTTCTTGCTGACTACTATTGTAATGGTACTGTATGCCTAAGGAACAGTCTTGAGGGGTTTTCTTCTTCCAATTTTAGTTTAGGATCTGCAAGTCAAGCTAGTTGGTTGATGCGGTACCTTCAGTAAAGCAGTTAAGAGTTTCTGTTGAAATTGCATCTTTTATGTGTTTGCAGTGCATGGCTTTGCAAGAACTCATCTTGGTGCTTCGCTCCCCTTCTGTTGGCACTAAAGACCAAAGAGATTAACACTTAAAACTTGTTTAGCCAGATTGTATTTCTGTGGGTATACGTAGGGAGCACAAAGGCTGAGTTCTTATTCTGTTGTTTCATCTGAAACCCCAAATCAATATCCCATCTCTTGCCTTTCATTCCCACCTTTGAAAAAAAGAAACAATCTGACCAATCTTAACTTATTTTAGCTCATCGTAATACAAATTGGAAATTGCATTTTTTAGCCTGATCCCATAAAGTACCTGGAAGACTTCTGTAATTTAGAAATCTTAATGTTAGTTGCAAGTATCTGTAAAGTATGAGTGCCAAGTAGATAAGTCTGCACCCATCATAGTATCACTATCACAATATCACTAAAGAGTTATTAAAAAAAAAAAAGAGGAAGATTTTTGTTGGGAAGTTGCAGAGCTATGTTAGGAAAATGTAGCTCAGTTTTACCAAAGGGATAGTCAAATTGTGTTTGTGAGAATTGTTTCCAACCCAGTATTGAGTGCAGAGTGGGTGTTACTCATCTTTTGTGTGTTGGGACTTTGTATCTTTATAATAGGTACCATCAACAGCACTGAAAGTATGGATGAGAAAAAATCAAATAGTTTTCTCTGAAAAGGTAGCAACAGGCTAGAAATCAGTTAGATACTGTTAATAGGACGTTCTGAAATCTTGGGCAAGGATTAAAATTAATGAACTCTCAGATCAAGAGATGTCTCATTCTATGTCTCTCTTCTGAGATTTATAGCTTTTTTCTTTCTCCGTTTCAGCTTTGTGAGTTACAGACTAGTTAGAAAAGAATTCTTGATTTAATAACATAAAGATCTATTCTAATTGTGTGCTGTTGAGATGTATTTTTTTTTATCTGTAATGGTATAGAGCGATCATCTTTGTACAGTAGCTGGCTGACTTGAAGTTATTCTGCTTTTCTTCTCTAGTTTTTTTGAGTAAATAAGTTTTTTTTCCCTATATAAATATACAGAAGACAAGGTAAGACTTAGGCCTTTCCTTATAAGTTCCTTGACCAGTGCAGTTGCGCAATGACTTTTTCTGACAATGCAATGAATTATGAAACTTTCGCATACAAAGTCAAACACCATTGCCTTTAAGATGTTTAATATTCCGGGTTTTAATGTCACCCTTTCAAGAGAGTTTCCATAAATGTGAAATTCTTTCTTGCATGTATTTATGAATGTATAAGTAACTCTTTCATAAGACTTCCCCCCCCACCATTTTATCTATGTAATTGAAGCGAGCTATCTTCCTATGGCCTTGTTGGCTCTTGTAAGAAAAATGGCATCCCTTGGCAGTGCTAGGTCAACGGCTGGACTTGGTGATCTTAAAGGTCTTTTCCAACCTAAATGATTCTATGATTCTATGATCACAGAACAGCAAGTGTTGCAGGAAGCAATTCCTAAAATGGGCAATGAAAAAGTCCAAGGTCCTCCTGGCTCAGCTGAGTAGCTGATCTTCAGTGGGGTGGCTCACAAGACCAGAGACGCTACATCAGGCCCTTCTTGTGCACATCAGAGAGCAGCATTTGACCTCTCTGTAGCTATACAGAAAGTTTAAGAACTGCAATATTTAATCTCAGATGTGATTCCATTTCTGTCACAAAAAGGAGATGTTTTCCTATCTGTACTTTGCATGCTATTTGGAATCTTAATGGGCATCTATGAGGTTTTTGGATGGAAACATGTTGACCATGAACCAATTTTTATTTTTCTCAAAGGGCTAGGTGATCTGGGGAGGGGGTGAGGTCTTTCCTCCTTTCCATGTGCACATATTCTGAGTGACTGAGTAACATTATTTCTTGTGTCAGGGATTTATAGAGCCAGTTTTACACTTGGGGTTCAGGGAGCCCTTTGCAGAACTGAGTGAACACAGAAAACAAGCAGATGAGGAATAAATAAATAAATAAAGGCATGGGGTGGGCATTAGGTGTAGGCTAGGATTCCTAGCACTCTGCTCTGGGAGCATGGCTGTACGCAGAGGTGTATTTCTGCAGCACCAGTGATCCCTGAAGGATGTGAGCTGTCACGTGCTAATGCAAGGGATGGGAGGAGAATCCGTTGGCCGGGGATCCTGAGGGTTGTGTGAGCTTTGCGTGTAGTAGGTGATACTTCCTTCTGAAGCTATGGAGCCGAGTGTATAAATAATTACACCAAACCACATGATTCTCTTAAGTAGTATTTATTGATATTTTACCCCTATAGGATTACTATCTCTAAGAAGAACAGCTTCATTCTGTAGAAGAACCAGTTGCCCAGCTGAGAATTAGGATTTTTCTCCTGCCGATCATATTCCTACTTCCTATTTCTCCCATTTATTTGTGTCCCCTCTTTCATGAGAGTGTAGGAATGCTAGAGACGGTATAGAGAGAAAGGCTTCCAGCCTTGCCAAGCCATGCCATAGGAAACTATGTAGATAAAAAATGTAAAATTACATTCATATGGAAACAGTCTTTAGTGAAGCATACAAGGAGGAGGAGACTGCCGTACTGCAAATAGTAATGGTACCTTCTCAAAGAAATCAGCTTCTACTAATAAAAGGCAAATACAATGTAACTGTCCTTAATGTGACTGTTCCTAGTTTAAACTTAATTGTATTTCAGGGAAGGATGGAAAGGTCTGTGCTTTCGTATTTATTTTTGCCTGATTCAAATACATTTCCTGTTGACATTGTCATTAAATGCTGTAATTTCCGAGGCTGAATCATTCACAGTCGTGTTCGGCATCTTTCCTGAAAATGTGGGTTCATGGAACAAAATGCAAAGGCAGAATTCATCTTGTGTTGGAAGCATTTCCTCCAAATATTTATGAGATACTTGTATTTGTTGTGTGCCCTAAAGAACTACTCGTAGAGGTAAATAGATTAGTTATTTTTGTCAGCCGAATGTCAGAAGAGAGGCAGTATTTTGACGTAACACTTTGCTGGGGAGAGAAGGAGGAGACCAGGGGAAGGTGGAGGGGGGAATGGGTAGATCTCATTTCTCTGGGGGGAAAAAGGGTAGACTAGCACCGTTCAGGCCAGTATTTGCTATCCCTTAGGTCAGCATTGTCTATCTTTTTCAAACTGCTGGCATCTTAAGTATCTACAATTGGTTCCTGTGTTTGCGCAGCATACTATCTTACTTCTTCAGTTCAAAGGACTCAAATGATAAACAGTCTGAACAATGTGTCCTTCTTCCTCTATGGTCTCTGCTGCGTGTAGCATGAGGCTACTTCTTCCTGTCTAAATTGTGGTTGATATGTTGTAGAATTTGCTACTTTAACTTGCAAAGGCCTGCTTTTCACTGTGCATGTTCTTGTGACCAAGCCATTTCTTGAAAGCGCCTGTGATAGCAAATTGTGAGATCTTAAACTGGAAAATGTGATAGCTCACCACAGGGGTTGAAGTATGGGATGCAGCTACTCTTCTGGAATGGTGTTTTCTGCAGTTTTTTCCATTTTAGAGGGCTACTGGAAGTCTGGACATGATAAAAGTTTGGAGGGAGTAGACACCCTCTGGGACGTGTTCTTAACTGCTCCTTCGTTGGTTTAACAGAAAGCCATTTCAGGAAGTTCATCAACAAAAACGTAGTCTGTTAAGTGGGCTTTCTGATGTGGCATTTATAATATATTGCTTTGCTTTTCATGTTTCCTTCATTAGTTTGTGCAGATAGGTGTACACAAATCTGATCAATTTTTTGATGAAATCTTATTCAAGCTTTTTCTTGGGCATAAACTGAAACAATATGGTATTACAGGAGTTAGTGCAGAAGTATATTTGGCTGCTAAGCAAGTTTGTTCTTTCTATGTATGACTGTACTAGGGGCTTAAAACAAAATTAATATTAAAAGGTGAAGAGTATGTCTGCATAATGATAATGTATTTATAAATCAGTAGGTCTGACTGATGATTAAGTTTTACTCTATTCAGACAAAGAAAATATTTCCCAGTGGTATCAACTGAGTAGGAAAAGATCTGGATAGTAGTGCATTTATTGCATTTATTGAAACTGCCTGCTCAAGCATCCCTTGCCAGCATCATGAGGCTTACATTCATTAGATCCAGTGGACAGAAAATGGTTTTCTCCAGGGCAACCCCAGCCTTACCATGTGTCTTGATGGGATTTCTAAAATCCGTCAGAAAGTGCTGAATGCCCTCGGATAGCCGTGATTCAGGTGTGAGCGGACGAGAGCTGGAGAACAGGGTTAAGTGATCGCCAGAGCTGGTGTCAGCGCCACTGAGGAAGTGAAAGTTTTTGGTAAACACACAGGAAGGGGATGGGCAGGAGAAAGAGGAAATCCTATATTGGATGTTCTGGGTTCAACTTGTTCAAAATACATTGCAAGAGTCATTTGAATGTGCCGTTATGGCATAGCAGAGCATGCAAACAGGATTCAAAGTACATTTTTGTAACTACAGACCTACCATTGCAAAAGATCTGCTGAACTATGCAAAGGCTAGAGAGGAGCATTGCAGCCCATGAGGGGTGTAGGAAAACTTGCCTTTTAAGCAACTCTCCTGCTGTATTGCTGGTGTGGCACTTTGTCTTCCTTTTTCTGTCTGGCGAGGGAGGTCTTTGCTCTGTCACTGATTTCTGTCACTGTACTTGCACTGGCTGTGAGAAAGATTGCAGCAGCTGCCCTGGCACCAGTGGAGGAGCACTGGGCCATATTGAGGTGAACGCTAAGCCAGTTCCTCTTGGGATGTAGATGGCCTGATTGATGGTTTCTGCTAGGCAGGCGGTGGACAGCAGTACTGCCACTAGGCCTGACCAGGAGAGCTGCCTCTTCTGAAAATCTTCCACTAAATTTCCTTAGTAGCAGTTCCCATCCCTCTGCCATGACGCTTACCAGTGTGTCTGAAAAAGTCTTAGAGCCACACTGCTTCAAATGTCTTTATTAGTGTCGTGGTTTAACCCCAGTCGGCA
>NW_009207097.1:0-4948 GCF_000690835.1 Fulmarus glacialis | reverse complement strand
CACTCCCGCCCAACTTGGTGTCGTCTGCGTCTTGTTCATATTTGAATTAATTATGGATGTTCCCAGCATTTTTTATGGCTAAACATTTTAATTTCAGCGTTACTGAGTAGTGAAATACCTCATGAAGCAGGTATCAAGAGCTGTGTGAAGCACTGAAACATCTGTGTATTCATCTTGGGTAGTATAAATCAAGCTCTAGCCTTTGGAATGTTAATTTATTAGTAAAAAACAGAAACGGAGAGAGTTATAACTGTTAAAAGTAATTATGAATTATAATCTCACAGTAAAAGCTTGAGTCATGCAGATCTATTACACATGCTTAGCTTTAATCCCCTGATGAGACTACTCAAATGCTTAATATGAAGCATGAACAGGGCAATAAATCAATTTGTTTATTTTAACATACCAAAAACCCAAGGTATGTCACCAAATCCAATCGAATATAAAGCAAGTCTAAGACTGTCAATACTGTAGTTTACATGTCTTATATAAAACTCTTTTTTCCATATTTAGGGATCCAAGCCACAAACTGTTTATCCAAAAGCACAAAATGTATAGTCATTTCTGTTGAGATTGCATAACTTTTTTAGTACGCTGTTGGTCTTTATCCTTTATACCTGCATAATCCTTAGGCACGTTTAAATTTCAAACATGCCATAGACCTGGTCAAAAGAACTGAACAAATGTTTTAACAAATAAAGGAATTTGTTCTATGGCGTCGCATTAAGCTGCAACATCAGATTCCTGGCTCTTGGTTTCCTGCATAGGTATTCTCATTGAATGAAGCGTTTCAGGACCAGCATTTATTTGAAAGTGATTCCTCACCAAAAAAAAAGGATAATCCTTCAATGTTCATTCATTTGGTTGGCTTTCTGTATACGGTGTCGTTACCACTGAGCATTGTATCCTTGCTCAATTTGCATTAGACACTTGTATTTTGGAATGTTCCTTTCAAACACCAAACTTGATGCTATAAAGTATTCATGTAGCAGGACAAGGGCAATGCTGAGAATACATGATGGTGATGGGGGAAGAGCAACAAAATATAACTAAGGTTAATTTTACATTAGAGAAGAGATTCTGTAGTGAAACTGAACTATTTTAGCAGAGGATAACTTAAGAAAATATAATAGAACTTAAAGTAAGAATGGACATAGGATGTACATACTTTATCAGAGTTTAATAACTGGAATGATTTATATGGGAATTAGGTTAATTTTATATTACTTGGAGAATGTATATCAAATTTAGATAGCTTCTTTAAATACATTCTGTAGCTTAGAAAAAATGTTATAGGTTTGCTATTGTAATGACTAGTTTGAAATTCTACAGTGAGAAGTCAGTCAAAACAGTTATGGTGGCTTCTATTGGCCTTTAAGATGTAAGAAATCTACAAAATACTCTGGAAAAATAAAAATTAATTTAGTCACTGTCTGTCAAACTTTAAATCTCTTCCATTGGCAGGTACTGAAGGTCTTCAATCTATGAAGCACAAATGTTTATCTATCTTGGAAAACATAAAATTCTATTATAATTTATTGCAACAAGCAAAGGGTGAAAGTTGAAGGTGATATTTATATTTAAATACAAATTTTATTATTGTTATGCATTCTAATTGCTGATCTGTTTACAACAGCATTAATATGCTTCTTTTTTTCTTTAAAAAATCATTCAAATGGAATAAAAACAGGTAGTCCTTTCTGTGTATTCTTCTCCTTATTCATTTTAGGCATCTAACAAATGATCCCCAATATTATTACTTTATGATTCTTTATTAGGTGTGTGCTACAGCTTTTTTTCTTGTGTGAAGCCTCATTGCAAGTGTTCAGGTTCCTTCCACCTCTATTAGTACAAAAGAAAGTCACATTACTTTGTTTTACATGGACATCACTGAGAAACCAGAAACAAGGGTAATAAAGACTCAGGTAGTTTCACCCCTATGTTATCAGAGTGTCTAATTAAAAAATAAATTGAAATTTCAAATAACATTGTATTCACAGCATAAACCTTTGGGATAGGCTTGCTCTAGATATACCTGGAGCCCCATTTGGAGTTTCAGATGGGTACCTCTCTTACCTTCCAGTAGGAAGATTTAGTATAAAACAGCAGTGAAAATACAATTTGAATTATAATTACTTCTCTATACCATCTATTTTAGTAATACAAGACAAGCAAGAAGAGGCAACTAACACTACAAGTTGTTTTGGAAGTCACACACACACACACTAAGAACAATGAAATCAGCAGCACTCATTTCTTCATATTGAGGGCAGAACCACATCTTAGACTTTGAAAATTTAAAAAAAAAAAAAAAGAGAATTAGAAATGAGGTGAAGTAGGACCTCTCAGATCAGGAAGTCATTTTGTTTTCATGTCACTTATATGAAATGACAATTGTGTGCTAAAGATCATACTATGATTCATTACCAATTCGATTTTTTTTACAATCTATGTATATTCTAGCTCTGCACAAAACTTATTCCATCCTGATGAAATTTAGCATTTTGATTATTTCACTTTCATATGTAGAGACATTCAGTTCATACATGTTGTTGTTCTGATTGCTTAATGGCACAGGAAAATGCTAAAATCTTCCTTATTTTCTCAAGCTTGTAATAAAAAACTTTCAGGAGGCTTATTTAGTAGAAGTTCTTTATCTCAGACATATCTACAATGTTGCTTTCATATCAACCATAGCTAATTCTTTTTTAGATCAAGGCCATTAAGTTTCCTAAATTGCTCGCGAGTCCTGAATCTATTTAAATCAGGTAGTTTAAGAATGTGCTCTCACTGTGCGCTTTCTTCTGAAAGCACATTCTAAACAAACTCATAAACTGCAGAGAGTAAACCTTTCAAAACTGCTCAGCTCATAGCTCTTCCATTAGTGTTACTGTCAAATATATAAAATGAAAACCACAGAAATCCTTTCTGTTGCTGTATCAGGTGTCAGATATTGTCCTACCAGTTAATCTCTGAAAGTAAGAGGAAGCTTAATAAAACTATAGCTAGAATCCTTTGACATGAATCCTGCTCTTACCTGTGGATTATAATGTAATCCCATTATGGTCTTTCAATATCCTTTATCTAACATGAAAAGTGATGTCTTAAAAGCCTTCTTGTTTTTGAATGGTAGTATGCATGGCTTTGTTTTGTTGTTAGAGAATGCAACTTATCTCTAAATATGTTGAAATGTAGGAGTTCCTGAGTCCAGGTCTTTTATTAAAACTATATACAATCTTCAGTTTGGAAAACATTTAGATTGTCTTTGTCAAACAAGTATGGCCACATCTGCTTGAAGGTTCTTTCTTTGGTTTTGACTGCATATCACTCAGCTTTTGGTGACCATGGGTTGAGTAAAAGGTTTGTCAGCAGCCGATTCTGGCTCTTGCTTTCCTGACTAGCTCAGGGTGCAGAGTCATCTTCTCTTGAGAGATGCTCATGTATCTGCACTGTCCCTTTCCCTTTTGCTGTCAGGATGCTTCTCCTTCTCTCTCTTGAGAGCCCTTCCCTTTCTTCTGTCTTTTTGCATGAATAGAACAACTGAGGTATTTTGCTAGCTTTTTCTATGAAAAGAATCTTTGCAAATCTTGGGGCTATATACAGGCATAATAAGAGATAAAATAAATAATAATATAAGGCATTCTTTTTATTCATTTCCAGTACCTTTTTGCACTAAATTCGTTTTGTGCTAGTTACGAGTTGGGAAATACAAGCAACAGCTCTGGAATCAATATTGGCCTTTATAATTTGTCTTGAGTCTCATCAGGCAGGGGTACAGGATGATATGAAAGGATGATGCAAGAAAAGCATGAAAGTTATTATTTTCCTTTAAAATTAACAGCTTAGTTGCTGGTCTTTACTTCATTCCACCACATTCTTGGATATGCTGTAGAGAAGTCAATGATTATATGAATCAAAAAGTCAAGCACGTGTTTCCATTCACTGTTACATTTAGTATTTATTTTAGATTTCTCCAGTCTTTCCCCATTGTACTCCATGTTGTGTGAACAAAATAAAAATGCATATTTTCAAACTAAAGTTGCTTAGAATAGTAAATAATAAGAAGAAAGCTATCTGTACAACAGAAAACCAACTTTTGATAATTGCAATGACTAGTGTCTGCCACTGCCTGAACTAAGAACCAAGTATCAATTGTCTGATATTACCCAACCTCACCAACATAAAGTTGGAAGATAAAATAGTATTGTCGACTCCTTCTAGTGTAAGGCTTTTCAGTCACTACTGAAGTAGCTATTGCTACTTCCTGGAACACGCCTACCATTCATATACTGAGCATGACGTCACATGGTATGGAATACCCCATTGGCCAGCTGGGCTGGCTGTCCTGATTA
Organism: Fulmarus glacialis; assembly: GCF_000690835.1. Taxonomy (NCBI): domain Eukaryota; kingdom Metazoa; phylum Chordata; class Aves; order Procellariiformes; family Procellariidae; genus Fulmarus; species Fulmarus glacialis. The sequence continues at coordinate 596 of NW_009207097.1, read as the reverse complement.
TGTTCCCTCCCATCCTGTGCACCTAGCTTGGTCGGTAGGGCATGGGAGCTGTCCCATGACTAGGATGGTACTTAGCAACAACTAAAAACATCAGTGTGTTATCAACATTCTTCTCATACTAAATCCAAAACACAGGACTAGGAAGAAATTTAACTCTATCCCAGCTGAAACCAGGACAGCATCGTACCGATTTCAGTTATGATTGACTTATTACACAAGCTTCATTTGTTTTATGTTGCCTGTCAGCCTGCAGCAAGATCACAGAAGTCAGTGTAGAAATATCACTGTTTACTCAAGCAAAACAATTATCCTTTGCTTTTTCAAGCTGCTGGAGTTATAATAGTAAGTCCTCTCAGAGAGAGGAGGCACTGAAAAAGAAGACAAAAAAGCAAGAAAAAAGGAAGAGAGGTAAAGTGTCCTTGTAATTCCCTGTCCTTCATCTCAGGAAGGAAGGAAAGGAAATAAATGGGAAAATGGAATGTCCTCAACCATTTTGCCTTCTGCCTTGGAATGCCACAAGTATCTGCACGGCTCCAACTGTCAACCCTTTCAGGAGCTGGAACTAATGAGTTGTCCTGGTTTCAGCTGGGATAGAG
>NW_009207096.1:0-14992 GCF_000690835.1 Fulmarus glacialis | reverse complement strand
CCCCCCACCCCCTCCTCAGGGCACGTAAAATATCTGTAGAGTTCAGGAAAGTCAGGGAAATGATCTTAGTAAGTCATCAGAGGATTTAATGTAATATCGCGTAGACAGTGACATGAGGATAGTCCAAGAGTTAATCAGATTTTCCAGATTTATAAATGGGGAAATTAGGAGGATAATGAACTGATAAATCAGTAATAAACCTATTCTAAAGAGTAAGACATTTTTGGCTCTCTTCATTAAGATTTGTATCTCCTAAAGGAAAAGTGATTTCTTAATGCTAAGCCGTCTAGAAGTCACTGTGACCTATTTCTGAGAATAAAATTAAAAAGATAAACTTTCCTTTGAAATTCATAGGTAGGACAGAGAAGTCACAAAGGGAATGTAAACTTATTTTCTGCAGATAGCTCTCAAGCTAACTGTTTCACAAAAGGCAACTGGACAAGTTGTTCAGTTACTGGTGTTCTTGCACTTTCTGTGATTCAAGAAAAGATTAATTCTAAAGGAAAGGTTTAATTTTGTAGTTTGAAATAAGGAGCTCAGCAACATGTATGCTAATGCAAACTCATTGCCTAATTCTTCTGGGCTCAAAACATATATTCATGTTTGCACCCTATTATTTTCCTCACAGAAACTGTCAAAGGTGTATGGAAACTTTATTAAAAAGCATAACCAAAATTTCTCAGTTTTTCTGTATGGGGAGAGTGTGCTTTGCCATCATCTAATTTACGATACAGTCTGGATCCCTCTGCAGTAAGTGAAAAATTCCTGGGGACTTCAGTCGGCAAGATTCAGTTGAAAATATTAGCCTTCATATTTGCAAGTCTAACTTAAGGACTTTTTTTTTTCCTCCCTGCTTTTGGAAGTTTAATGGTTGAGCACTCATAACTGTGTAATATATGTATGATAATCAGTTTTATTTGTTGAGCAGCTCTGCCAATAATAACGGAACTGTGGAAGTAATGATCTAGGAAATCACCTGCAGTGCTGTCTTCCTTACCTTCCTGTAATCGCCTACTGATCTAAGTACTCAAGGTACTGGTAATTTAAAACTGACTGGAAAAAAATAAGTCTAGAAATTTATACAATCTCAGACAATTTTTGTCAAAAAAGAGGAAAAAAGCTAGATGTCAAATTTCCCTTGAGTTTAGAAAAAGGTCAGTTACTGTATTCAAAACAAAAATAAAATTAGAATATAACAACATAATACAGTGTATAATGAATTAAAATAAATTATGGAATGATAATAGACTTGTTAACTATTTTTCCTGGTTGATATTCAGACCAGTTAGGGGCCTGAGCTCTAGCTTGCTGATGTAAACCAATATTAACAGCATGTAACTAGGTTGTATTCAATATCAAAATCTAGACAGAAAATCTACTGGAATCCAAAAATGTGTGCAGATACGTTAAGTACATTTTTTCAGTGGAGTAAAAAAAAAAAGAAAAGGTAAGACTTCTTAAAATGTCCAAGACAGATTTTACAGCTAAAGAAAATGCTTCCAAAACAGCCTTTATTGTGACCTGGTTTAATGTCTATAGTTGAGATCTGGAGTAAAAGAGCAAAACAATTTCTCTGTGGCTATAGAACGATGTTATTTGTATTTGAATACAAAAGAAATGTTCTTTGTTTTCCAGTTTTTTTAAGAAGGGTTAATTTTAAAAAAGAAAAAGGAAAAGATGAGATAAAACTTGGTCGTACATTACTTCTTGATTTTTTTTTTTTTCCTTTTTTTCCCCCATCAGTATTGTGTATTTTCTAGTTAAATTTTTCCTAACAGCAAAAATAAATGTTCTACTTATTTCTGAAACTTCTATTGCTATATTGCTTCCATGCTGTTCAATAAGATGGTTATTTTATCCATCAAAACCACATTTGTGGTTTCTTTTTTTTTGTAATACTGTCCTCTGTCCCCCTTGTCTGTAAGTTTCTTTTCCCTCCCCCATAACTTCTCAAGTGAAGAAATTCTGTAACTTTGTGACTTTACTGTAAAAAACATCTCGGCTACTGGAAAAAAATTGTTTATCCCTTATCAAAGCCTTAGTAGAGATTTATGAGATATGTGACTAAATGATGTAGCCAAAATACAAACAAATACTTTTGGAAAACACAGTTACCTCTGTCAGGGCTATATTTGAATGTTGATGACGTTTCTTAATAAATTTGTCTGGAGTTATTTCAAAGATTGTTATTTTCTGCTCACCCACCCCCTCCCCCACTGCCTTTTAACCCTTGAGTACTTGAACCCAAGTGATCCCACAGGCAACTTGCAACAGAACAGAAGTAAAGAACAGTGAGAAACGTGCGGGATACATGCAGTAGTGTCGCTGCGGATGCACATGCAACCTCATATAATGCTAAAGGCAGGGGTGGGGAGAGTGATTTGGTGTCTACTTTCAGTTCTGCCCCTCCTTTTATTTATAAACCTGACCCCATTTGATGAGTGGGTTTACAGCAAGTCAGTTAAAATAGCAAAGCATGAAGCAGTCCAACACAGAGGAAAAGGAGCTGTATAATAGTCTTTTTGTGTCATACACCTAGCTCCACTCCCCGAACTGTGTATGTACCATGCAGAATTGATGACTTGTATGGTAAAAAAACAGGGCTCCTTCTGATGCGTCAGGTTACAGCTTTTCCAGCCTGTACATTTACCCGAGAATATGAGATAAATTACGTATGACTTTTGTATTCAGGAACTCAGTGTTATTGCTGTTCGAAGAGTAGCTTTCCTCCTACAGAGCAGGAGGATTAACTCACAGTGTCAATACAGAAACATGAGAGGCACCTGGTAAACATCTCGAGACATCAGACTACACATCATTATTTCCATGTGAATAGATTATAATAGTCCACATCTGGCTATTAATTGATCTCCCTTTCATACTGTCTGCAATATGAGCATGTATTTTGTCATTCTTATTCCATGTGGTATCTGAGGCAAATTCACACTTGTTTGGCTTTTTCCTCATTAAGAAGTTAAAAAACCCCACCCCATCTACCTTTTGGGGGGATTTGGGTGCAGATCAGTTGGAAAGGCCTAAGCCTCCCAACAGAGTGTTGTGCAATGGATAAGCAGAGTTTCTGGAAGCTTGGGGAAATACTCACCATATTCCTTTCTTGCCTGGAACAGATGTATGGGGCTATATATTCTCAGCCACTCTCGACCTACTCTTCATTTCTACATTTAATTTCTTTCATTTCCTGATGCAACTTTCAGGCCAGGAACTAGCAGAAAGAGACCTTGCATGGATGTCTGTCAGGACAAGATAGAACAGTGTAACCAACATAAGAGGCTTGTGTTTATCTATCTTTCTGGGTGGGAGAACATAAGCTGCGTGTGAAAGCATTCAGATGTAGCAGAAACAGAGAACGGAGGTGGTTTTGTTTTGTTTGGTAAAGGAGATGGAAGAACAGCTGTAGTGAAAGCAGCTGGGATCATATCACTAAGATTTTATTATGCGATGCAGTTGTACTGACCACCTAAAAATGATAATTCCGCAATGGTTGTCTACATAGAGTTCTCACATTTCCACTAGAAGTGAGTGATTTTGGTTCCTTAAGGATGAAAAAATGTGGTAACAAAGTCTTGTCCTCAGCTGCAGGTGAAATTGTGAATGCCAAATGACTTAAAATGCTGTGGGTCTCATTTCCTCATCTAATGAAGGGATAATGTTCATAGTGTTGACTGAATAAAGCCTTTACATGTTTTCAGGAACAGCTTCTGTTAGAGATGAGTACAGCAAGAGTTATGGATGCAGGGGAAGCATAGGGGTTTGGGAACTCAAATTACTTCTGGGCAGTACTGGACCTTAGTTTTGGTATGGCTCAAATTTTCTGTGTTGTTCTACCTGTACTTCAACCAACGCTGAGATAAATTTCCTGATCTTAGATGTAATGGAGGCCATTCACTTCTGAACTGTGTAAACATCAACATGTCTCTCATTCTCTGGAGTTTGAGCCACATCAAAAGATCTAAAAAGGCACTTTTCTTTTTGGGGTTCTTTGCAAAATTAAATCCATGGAGTGAATTATTAAATCTCTTTGTTTCTTTCAAATTACAGTGTCTGTCAAGGAGGTTGCAGTGCCGGCTTACATTTTCGTTTTATCTTGTAAGATATGAACTAGAATTTATCAAAGTTTTCCCACTATGTGAACAGACAGTGTCACCCGATCTGCAAATAATCAAAGAGCAGATGTTGCTTTTTCTGCAGTCCACTTGCTTAAGAGCATAAAACAGTTGTACTGCAGGAAAGATGTTAATCTTCTACCATGTATCAAACAAATTAAGGTTTTTAAACCTAAAGCACTTTGTTGCTTATCCCAAATAGAATTCTCTTATACTCATAGATCTTGGTAAGAATCTCATGGTATTGTTTTTAATTGAATAAATCCATAAGGGTTCTAGTAGATAGCTCATCATCTGCCAGGTACCTTTTCAGCCGGGGAATTCACAGGGATTCTATATTTCTAACATCATTACACCTAGGGCTGGGAAGGCTGTCGGGAATGTGAAAGAGCTCAGCTAATAAAAATGCATGCTAAACTTACAGATAGTGTTTGTTAGGCTGAGGTTTATCAAGATCTCTACAGTGCAAGAGTTCAGTACTCTACAAGCAACAGATGGATTTGAATCTCAGAGAGAGACAGAGAGAGAGAGATGCTAAATACTCATACTTCTCCAGGGTGGCAACTGTCGTTGAAAAGCCTGCTTGCCTCCAAAGGTTAAGCTGAAATCAGCTAGCTTAAGTTCTTATCCAGGACATGATTAATCAAAATTGAATTACTCCTAGCTGCAACAATGTTCTGCAACATATTGGCACTGCAGTCATATTTATTAAAAAGAGAATTGTACCCTTAGGTTTTTCGTTTCCATTTCATATAGTTAATGCACTTTCTTAAGAAAAATTTTATTGTGATGACAAACTGAAAATAACTGAAAGGAAAAAATAACCGAAAGGAAAACTTTAAAAATATAATTAAAATAATCCTTACTCAGAGGACATCTAAAATACATGTACTGTATAATCTCATTGTATTTGTTGTTTCAAATTATGTAAATGCTGTATTGTCTGACTTCAGATATATTTACGTGCTTAAATTACTCATTTTTCATTGTTCACCTTAGGGGAATTAGAAATTGCAATTGAGGAATCAGGAAGCAAAATACACACCACCATCACCCCCCCACCCCATCCCACCCCCCCAAAAAAAAAAAAAAAAAAAAAAAAAAAACCAAACACAAATTTAAAGAAAAAGCCCCTGGAAAATTTTTTTTTTCAGGCATATAAATTACTCCAACTGGAGCTGATTATTTTTGTAGTAGTTCTTCAAAAAGTGTACTGTTTAACAACATAAACCTGTTTTTTAAAAATAATAATAATAATTGTTACCAGTCTGATGTTTAGCAGTGAAACTAATTTGAGGTTGCTTGTGAAATGCTCTGGAATAAGATCAAAATTAATTCCTTTCATGATGTTGTTATTAAAAAATCATATTTTAATGCCAACAATGTTATTCACTAAGGTATAATAATTTGTGTATTGCAGGAAGGGATAGGTTTTTTACTACACACCTAAGTATGTACATTTACCAAAAAATAAAACAAAACCACAACCACGTCAAATATGTGTTAATAAAATATCAAGGTTAAGAACTATAATCAGAAGCTAAGAAGACCTTATTTAAGCTTGAAGGATATTAACTATGCCCTTTCTTGATCATCTGTCTTGTCAGTCATTATGAGATATCTAGTCAGTAGTATTTCGAATAGATTTTCTTTCTAAACTGTGCACATATGAAGTCAGGTTTCCTTACACAAAATCTCTCTACATATTTTGGTTTTTTGCAGTGTTTTTTTGTTTGTTTGTTTGTTTGGTTTTTTAGTCTCTGTAAGACCCAAGAACAAGCCAAGTTTGGAGAAAATATTAATTAACCTTAAATACTAGAACCTGTACTTCGTGGTTGGGGGAACTCGCCTGGTGTGCTGACATGCTTTCAGACAGCAGAGAACCTTCTTCTGGAATTTACAACATAAAACTTATCAAGAAATGGTAATTCATTCATTAGGAGTATGAACAGCGGTGCATTTCCAGCCCCTGACAGAGCTTAGTTGCTAAAAGGGTTATGTAAGTTATTGCAAACCAAATTCATCTTCTCTTTAGGGCAACACACAGCCCAAAAGCATAATTAGAATAGGTTGTGCCATTCTTTTTGTGTGGAGATTGGGGTGGTGCAAGTAGCTGAAGTAAGGAGTTGTGGAGAAAAGGCATCACTAGTTTCTTGACAGGATCTCTTTAAAGGTGGGAGCTCAGCCCCTGTACAAAGCACCCTAGACAGAAAATTCACCTCAGGATCCTGGCAGACCAGGCAAATTTAAGCTGAACTGCGTAGTGCCATTTCCAGCAAATAACTGATAGGGAAATCTTCTTGAGTGTGGCACTTTAATTTACCATGGATGTATTTCTAGTACTCCAGTATTAACTATTACTTTTTTTTTTTGAGAAAATGACACCAACAGCTTTAGTATTCTACATCTGTATTTTTCAAGCTTTACAATATGCTGAACTTTAAAATGTCTTTCTTTTTTTTATTATTTTTTCCTTTTTTTTTAAAAGCAAATGAGCTTAAAAAGAACAAAACATTCACGCATTAGAAGTGGGGTAGAAAGCACTATTAGAAATAAAGTTAACATTTGAAATGCTGTGTAGAAAAGAGTTGGAATAGCATCTGATTTTGCAAATTTGAAGCCAGCATTTACCACTAGCAACTGGAGTAGCTGACTGTAGATGAAACTACATAATGGGGTTTGCCTCTGATAGCAGAGGGCTGGACTTAATGTGGGAAATCACATACTTCCTAGCTGGAAAATGGATATTTTCCTTTCTAATATTACTAAGATGGCTTTCTATGGGGGGCCTGAAAATGAAGAAAACAATAGGGGCAGAAAACAAAGAGAAATGTGTATGAACGAGTGAACAGTATAGGTGTATGAAGGGTAGTGTATATTCTAATTAAAACAAACCTTGAAATTGATCTTATTGATTCCTCTTCACTTCATTCCCCAGTTATTGTTGACAAGTATTAAAATAATGCTCTAAATCATCACATATTTGAGTTATTTTCAGTATCCATCTTTGTTATCTAGAAATCTTCCGTTAAAAACCAGCATTTTTTCCAAGGATGATGCATAGAGTTGTCTTTAGTGAGCTGCCTTGCAATTCAAAATTTTTTTTGAGAGATTTATTAAAACTTGACTACATAAGAAAGCACATCCCAGGGAAGTTAAGTTGCTTAATTCAATAAACTCTTCCACATCACCCACATTAAGATGTATAACAAAATTATTTAAGTAACTTCATCCTCTCACATGTAGTGTAACAGTAATAAAATAAACAAGTTTTTTACAGAGGGTGTAAATTTTCTGTGCGACAAAATGTAAAAATTACAAACTACTGCTTCACTGTAGAAACTGAGTTCTTTGTACTCCAGTGCAACAAACATAATAAAGTTAATAGTTTAAAATCAACTGAAGTGATAACATCAATATAAACAGAATGGTTTCTGGAAGCACCGCTTTTCTTCTTGTTGCTTTTGTGTTATGTTAAACATCACAAAAATATAGAATTTTATTTCCCTAGTAATTTCTTTGGCAACTTTCTTCCTAGTTAGCTATAAGTACATAAATATTTATATTTATTTATAAGCCTATCTTTCACATCTAGCTATTAATATTTTATTGATGTGCCATTTGCCTTTATTATTTTATTAAAAATTATGCAACTTCAATGTACTGTTTGTGCAAAAGGATTCCAGTCCTTCATAGAACAATGCAGCAGAACTTTGGAGGGGTTTTTTGCTTGTGATTTTCTTAGGTCAGAATGTAATTTTACATGTACTTTCTGTATGGAATTTACAGAAAAGCAGTGTTCCCTTAAAGGTGCTTAACATAATATAGTTTTGCTAACATTTTGATATATACTTCCATATGCTTGGAAAGGATAAAACAGTCTTTGCATTATTCAAAGCATATGGAATTATTTGTAATATACTTTCATGTTATGGGGAAGGGGACAAAAATTAGAGCATGGAGGGAAATTAGGTGATTCTTGTGGAAATGTGTTGGTGCAGGATTTCATTCTGCTGAATTCACATAATTTTACTTGCAAAGTGGCAGAGTCGGTAATCTGTACATCTAAATTCTCCCTAAACCAGTGATGTTATCCTGAATAAACAGAAAGTGCTTGAAAACAAATAAAGCAGAATTTTTCACTGATGTTTTATGCAAATTACATTAATAATAAAGTACATGTTACCTGAGAAGAAAGCAGAGATTTAGTGTGAGGAGAAATGATTGTTAAAATGGAAAAGGATAAACTTTAGTTCCACTCAGACTCTACTTGGAAGCAAAATAGTTGGAGCCCGCGTTTATAGGACATTCCAACATAGCTTCCCTGAGCAAACCTTTTCAGAAGTACATCTATGAGATGCCTTTCATGGCGCACTGCATTTAAATTGATCTTGCAATTTATGGTCACAGAAACTTACTTATGTTCAGCAGCTTCTCAATAACGCTGTAGAAGCTCTGACAGACAGGTGTCTATGCAAGCCTTAGCATGGTGAGGCCAGTTGTCCTTTTTGGTCTGGAAAATACGCAACATTACTCCTCAGGGTAGTTTAGATGGGTCTCAGTCTCACATAAAGGAGGGAATGCAGCAGTGGAGGCATGTAGATAGTGTTTAGTGTAAGGCTTTGGCAGTATTTGGGGGTCTAAAGCAACTGTTTCCTGTGCACATCTACAGAACTGTATAAATTTTACATAGCTTCAAAGTAATGCCTCAGGCATTAGAATGCCTCAGACCTAGAAATCAAATTAAAAAAAGGCAGGATTTCAGCACTGGATTTTTACATCTGAAAGTTTAAACTGGTGCCAAAACATCCAAGTTTTCTGCCATCTGGTAGAATTTACCTCATTCACATATATACTAAACTGGCTTTTTATTTAAGCCCTTCCTTTATCCCACAGGCTACTTTCAGAGGTAACATAGTACAGTTTGATGATATACTCTTACAGAAAGCTGTTTAATGTTAGTCTAGCCTCCAATGAACCTAAATTTTTCAGCTTGCAGTGTGCGTTCATGGAATATATTTCCTATTACTATTTGTCCCTGGACACAAGGTGACAAAGAGGAAGTCAGAAGAGAGGGAATTTTAGCAACATTAAAACTAGTGCTACTTGCACTGACTCATCATATTTGACAGTAATGGGTATTCCTGTATAAGTGTGCATTCCAATTCATGCCACTAGATGTTATTTCAAACTATCTCAGTTAGTGGTATCTCAAAGGCTTTGTCTGCAGATATCTGATAAGAATTTTTTTCTTTTTATTTAAGGGGACAGGATAGAGGAGGAATTCTCATACATAGGTGTAGAGAACCTATGCACCATTTTAACAAGCAAACTCAAACAAAACTCTAATGTACAAACCCAAGAGGCCATCTACATTCACGGATGTTACAGGGAAACTTCTGCAGAGTTTTGAGATGGGTCATGTGCACCTCATTTATTGCTGGATTTTCAGCCACAGAGCACAAAGCTTTTACAGGCTCAAAAAGATTTTGTATTTCCACTTCCCAGTAAAAAAAAAGTCATATCAGACATGTCAAAATCAGAGTAAATGGCAGTCATGGAGATTTATAAGATTTTTAGTTAATTAATGTAATTGCAGCTTTATAGTAATTCCCCAGATGTTAACCAGGTCACATGAATAAATTCCTCCATTTAGCATCCAAATAAGATTCAGAAAAGAAGAAAAAAGAGGCCTGAATAATTAATTATGCATGCAAAGTTAGTTTCAGCAAAAGTAGCTTGTCAGGTAGTGCTAATGCAAGTGATGCTTGACCTAGAGATTTTCTAATTATTTAAGTAAAACTGAAACCAATTTTCATGTACTTTTTTTTTTTTCCTTTACCTTTCTTTTTCAACTCATCAGAGCTTCCTCTGAAACAATTGGGGAAAAAAAAAAAGAACGCAATTTTGTACATGAAATGGAACTGTGGACTGTATTTTCAGTCTTACCCTTTCAGCAAGTCAGAGAGGTTAGTGTTTCAGCCAACTGAAACATTGATTTTCATTTAAATCTTAATCTCAGCAGTGTTTTGCTATGTCATTGGCATTTGTGTTCTACATCAGGGGATTAATGGCCACAGAATAAAAAAGGGAGTTAAGATATATTTTGTGTCAGAAAATGTTAAATAATGCAAAGCACCAGATTAGAATACAGATATTTTTGATAATTGATATATTGCCCTCGCCATCTTGCTAAGTGATAATTCTTTTGATGAAGTATTCATCAGCATGCAGATCTGTAGTCTACACACAGTACTGACTTCTCTTACTAGTTAAACATAATGAATTACTCCTAGCTGCTTATCCCTGTTATTTAAATGTTCTGGATAAGAAATTAGAAGTATTCTTTTTTAGCTTAAATTTCATGAAAAGGAAAGCAAGAGGAAATTTTACTGTATCTGCATAGTTAGACTTTTTGTGATTTTGGGGAGACAGAATTATTCAAATATTTTTTTCAACTACTGTATGGGAAGCAATTCATAGTAATGAGTACTGTTTTACTGAATACTATGAAGAGACTGATTTGAATGTGTTTTCTCTATAACTGATATTAATATGTGTCTTTCCTCAAAATGCCTTCCTTTCTAAAGGAAGTATTTAGGGAGAGGTGGACTAAACGGGTCTAGAAAGTAAAGAATTAAATTCTACGGGAGGCAAAAAGACAGCATACTTTAAAAAAAAAAAAAGGTTTCCTAGACAATAGAAACCAGAGGGACACAGAGCATTTGCATTGCTCATTTTCTGCACAAAGAGCATTTGCATTGCTCATTTTTTGCACAAAGGTTACTTTTTATGGCATAGCATGTAGCTGTGAATGTCATTAATTGAAATCTTAAGGAATTATTGTGCATAGTCTCAAGCCAACAAAAGCATCCATTGATTTTCCGAAGAGTAATATCTCTCTGGTTGAGACCATCCCATGTATGGGCTGGACAATGTGCTTTTAAAATCTGTTTACAAACAAAAAAAAAAATTCTTTAGATTGATGCACAGTAAGGATATGCTTTTCCAGCTGGGTTTATGCCTAGCAGGTGTAGAAGTGTAGCCTTTATAAAAAATGTACTGTATGTAAAAGTCCAAGTGGTAAAACAGATGAAATGTGTACTTTAAGGAATCTGGGTAGTGAGTTATTTTTTCTGTCCTTCTCCATACAGTAGTTCCTTCAAAATATATACAACCTTTTCATGTCTACCTTTGTACGCTTTCTCTTACAAGCCAATACAGGAATATACAATACATACAATTGTCTTGTATAAATACAGCTAATCTCTACCTAAATAGAGATTTACACCTCCATAGAAACTTACTCATTTTGTTGTAGTTCCATGAAGATACAGTTACAGAATCTGCCAGAATATGTAGTAAAGATTTCTAAAGAAATAATGCTAGGATACAAAAAAAGAAAAGAAACAGGTGTCCCCCCCTCCAGCCCAACCAAAAAAAAAAACCCACCACCAAAACCCAACAACAACAAAACCAACCAAAACCTCAAAACCATTCAAAACAATGTACTGAGAAAATTGATTAAATAAAATATTAGGAAAGTTGGACATATGTAGTTTGGTGATGCATGAAATTACATTGCACCACTGGTTTATGTAAAGAATACATATCTGAGAGTATAGTATTAAAAATAAGTGGGGTGTTGAATGGGTATGTTTGTAATACGTGTTAACATTTTTAGCATATTGAAATAGATAATTTTATATGAAATTAAATGTTAGAATAACACTTTGATTTTTTGAGTAGAATTTTTCAGAGCTTAGAGGACAAAGTTAGGTTTCCACAAACTGTACAAGTATCAGCTGCAAATTCCTGATGGTAGTAATAAAAAGAAACTTGACCACATGGAGAGAATTCTTTTTGTGTGTTGCCTGGGAATTAATTTCAGGTCACATTTAGAGTTTTTGGCATTTATATGTTCATGAATATTACTCTCTATGCTCATAGTTCTGAATGACTGTGTCTGAAGTATCACTGTAGGTATCTGCAAGGGCTCATAACAGTTGGATAAGGTGTAAAAATTTGGTATAGAATAAAAGCCTCATTTTCAGAAACAGATCTATGTGCAGCATATTTCTGTGCTCGGGCTGAACATATGGGAGCTTATAAGTGGGGTTTTTTCCACTTGCTATTAAAAGAACAAACAAACAAAACAGACTGTAAAAGATAATAGCCTGTGCCCTGGAGCTGCTGCATCTCTTTTGATCAATATACTTACAGCAAGCTTCCCAGTTCCAACGTGTGTCACTTCCATAGTTGCCTGCTTTTTTACTGTCTTAGTCTAAGAAGTCTCAAGTTATCTTTTGCCCTGGCTAGCTTGGGATGAAATGTTTATTTTAAAGGTTGTTTTTATTTCTTCCTGGCAAAGCCAGTGAAAGAATTGTGGTGTTTACAAAACTGAAAAGGTTGGCAACACAGCGCACCACAAAAAGCGAGGAAATAACTGAAACAAGGGTTGTAATTTCATCCTTTCAATTCTGTTGCTGTTATTGGGTTTTGTTTTGCTTTGTTTTAATTAAAAATTTCTTCCCGTGATAAAAAATGTGGTGAAACCCTTCTTGTGGAATCTGGAAGCAAGGCAAGGTCATAAATTGGGTTCATCTCTTCAAACATAGCTACTCTTCCATGATACATAAGCTATGTTATGTTGGTCACTTATTTCTCCTGCATCCTTTTTCAGACTTGAACCACTGTCCACCTGTGTTTTAATCTTTTCTCAGAGTTTTCAAACTTTGAGGCCTTGATCTTTTTCATCTTTATTAAGACTTCAAATCTAGTGGGTATTTGGTTTAATTAAACCATTGTAGCAGAGCTGTGTGGTGATATTATAGTTACTATGAGTTGAAGACTAATTACTTTAACTTAATACCTAAAGATCTAATGATGTGATATTGTTTTCATTTGCATTCCTTTTGATGATCTTTATTGCTTGGGATTGCTATGTCCCCAAACTCACTACAGAGTTTAAAAGGGTAACAGCCAATTTCACTTTTCCCTTTAAGTTAAACCAAGAAACCCCCACTTACATCAGCAGGGCTTAATACTAAGACTGTTTGGTTCCAACCCCTCCTCATCATTTTATTCAGCTGTTGACACTGTGGAAGAAAATAAAAAAATAGGGGCCAGATCGTCAGCTGAGAATAAGCTCTTCAAACAGTATCAGTTGAAAGTCTGTTGCAAAGGTTATAAAAGTTATCAGATTGGTAAATTGATATTTCCAGCTAACTGTCTGGGGCTTAGTACTTTCAGTAAGGTGAATCTTACTAGAAATAGTAATTTCTAATCATGTCCAGTCCTAAGTAGGAAAAAAGAATCTTATGAGATGTGTTTATTGGATATTTAATTGGAGAAGGAGCACAGTCAGATGTCTGGGAGGGGAGAAGAGAAATGCTCCTTCCTCTTAATTGTATTATGCCAGCTACCAGACAGTTTAGGACTAGTAATATTTTACAAACTGAAAAAGTATTAAGATGATTTTTTTCAAAGAAAAAAGAAACAAATCACTATGCTTTTCTACAGAGGTTTAGTGATTACCTCTGGCAGTGTTTACAGAGGGTGGGATGATAACATGTGATAGTTGACATCCAGCTGATTTCATTCACCTTCTGCAGCCTAAGTAGTGTAACTGAGGCCAAAGAGGCTTGACATACCAGTACTTGGTACTGTGATAGTGGTTATTACTTGTTTGAATTGCAAAGTTGCCTAGCTTTTCTAGCCTGGAGATTACAGTCCCACTGTGCTAAATAGTGTGCAGACTGTCTAAAAGATAATCCTTGCCAAGAGAACCTGTGGCCTTTGAAAGTAAGACACAGACAAATACAAGGAAATAAAAAGAGAGTATTTTTCCACATCATCATCTGGACCACAGCTAGCACCTGTTTAACCATTGTTAAGGTTTTTATAAGCTTTACATCAAGAAAAAATTCCACAGAGAGATTTGAAGGACTGAGAAGTGGCTTTATGGAAAGGTCTTTCAAGGGTGAGAGCACAGGTAAAGGTAGAAAGTCACATATTAAAAAAATGTAATGAATGGGTAATCAGGACTGAAATAATTGGCTGATTAGAAATGGAAATCACCACTGTGAGGCAGTATCTAAGCACTTAGTTCTCAGAGGGACCAGCATTTTTTAGTACAAGGTTGTTACTCATCTGTCCTATACTTTTACAATCATCATCAACCTCTGGGGATAAGGTGAGGTGTTAGATTATTCCTTCTCTCTGTCTTTCTATTTGACACCTATTACTTCTTTCCCCTTCTCTCTTTTGATAATCTGTCACTAAAGCTTGGGCAATATTCCTTTGGGACCCCAAAGAGGATTAATCTCTGATATAAATAATATCTGCAATATTTCATATATTGTGGGGTGATGGCTGGGACCTGTCTATTTGTTCTCAGTTAGAGAACTGCTTTTCCTTTAAAAAAGGAGTGTCTGGGTCAGGTGAAGCCCTGGTGGGAGGGAGAGATTGCTCAGTCCTTTGGGAGCCTCTCTGGGCAGAGACTAGGTTTCAGCCTGAGAGGGTGTTGGTAAGAGGAGGGAAGAGTCACAGTGATGAAGTCTAATCGTGCAATTTGATTAGAATCATAGAATAGTTTGTGTTGGAAGGGACCTTTAAAGGTCATCTAGTCCAACCCCCTTGCAATGAGCAGGGACATCTTCAACTAGATCAGGTTGCTCAGAGCCCCATCCAGCCTGAACTTGAACGTTTCCAGGGATGGGGCATCTACCACCTCTCTGGGCCAGTGTTTCACCACCCTCATCATAAAAACTTTCTTCATTATGTCTAGTCTGAATCTACCCTCTTTTAGTTTAAAACCACTCCCCCTTGTACTATCGGAACAGGCCCTGCTAAAATGTCTGTCCCCA
>NW_009207095.1:0-6752 GCF_000690835.1 Fulmarus glacialis | reverse complement strand
AGAAAGACATGGAGCTGTTGGAGCAGGTCTGGAGGAGGGCCATGAAAATGTTCAGAGAGGTGGAATGCCTCTCCTATGAAGAAAGGCTGAGAGAGTTGGGGTTATTCAGACTGGAGAAAAGAAGGCTTTGGGGAGACCTCGCGGCCTTTCAGTACTTAAAGGGGGCTTATAAGAAAGATGGGGACAAACTTTTTCATAGAATCATTAAGGTTGGAAAAGACCTCTAAGATCATCGAGTCCAACCGTAAACCCATGCCCACTAAACCATGTCCCTAAGCGCCTCATCTACACGTCTTTTAAATACTTCCAGGGTTGGTGACTCAACCACTTCCCTGGGCAGCCTGTTCCAAGGCCTGACCACTCTTTTAGTAAAGAAATTTTAGCAGGGCCTGTTGCGACAGGACAAGGGGGAATGATTTTAAACTAAAAGAGGGTAGATTTAGACTAGATAGAAGGAAGAAATTTTTTACAATGAGGGTGGTGAAACCCTGGCACAGGTTGCCCAGAGAGGTGGTAGATGCCCCATCCCTGGAAACATTCAAGGTCAGGTTGGACAGGGCTCTGAGCAACCTGATCTAGTTGAAGATGTCCCTGCCCATGGCAGGGAGGTTGGGCTAGGTGACCTTTAAAGGTCCCTTCCAACCCAAACTATTCTATGATTCTATGATTCTAAAAGCTGAGCTGCTGTTGCCTGTATTTTATTGGATCAAAGCCCTTAGATTGAAACATAAAGGCTCCATATGCCACCTAAGGAATTTCTAAACCCATATGTAAACCCACCTGGATTTCTGGTATGGAAAAATCTCTAGAAGAGGGCTCTTTTTGCTCATCCCTTTGAAAAAGCTGTAGAATTTGTTGCTGGTGAAGTCTGTGAGAGCTCCGAATTAATTGAGGTCATCTGCATCTTCTGCACTTGTGCTAGACATCAGCTTGTCAGCCTTGTTTTGGACCTGTACTTGCAAAGGGGTCAAACCAGGGTAATCCATGTTTTTTGCCCTGTTCATTTCAACTGCAGATTTTACCATTAATTCAAAAAGGCAAAATGAGTTTTATTATGAATGATAACTAGTTCAGTAAAATGCCTCAAATGCTTCAAAATAAATGTTCATTTTTGGGGGAATGGAAAAAAACAAAACCCAAAAGGGCTGTAGTATAAGTCAACCCACTTTTAAACTCTATTAAGTGCTTTGAAACATCCTACTAGTTGTTTTGATAATATCTTTGACACCAGATAGTCCTAACAGCAACTCATTAGATGAATTAGTTTTGTTTTACTGAACATGTTTGAAATATTGGGCCTGACTTGGCCGGGTGGTAGACTGAGGTCACCCACTGTTGAGTGCTGTGGGCTGAAATGACTGGAGAGATTGTGCTGTTACCATCATGTTACATACTAAATCTCTCTATTAAATATACCATATAGTGTTGTGCCAGCAATGTAAGTTTAACAAAGCCCACAAGTGTCTCTTAGAATATTGCCAATATGGTAAAAGACTAGGATTGATTTCTCTGATTTGGTACGTACAGTGGACTTAAAATATTCATAGTCTTCAGCCTGCTGTATGGTAACTTAATAACACACTATTTTGAAAAGGGAGAGATGCTGTGAATCTTGTGGTACTGCTAATGAATTTGAAGAGGATGCTAATGCATTGTACCAGGAAGTGAATTGAGCTCTCGTGTGTAAAGGGGGATTAGAAAATATAATTATGAAAAAGCAACAGTCACAGACTTGAAGAAGTTTCATTGATGTGTGGCTGCTACAAACAATGTTTTTTTGATGAGAAGGATGACTTTGATGGGTTTATGCTGCAATAGTAATCTTGTCTATGAAGTAACATGGAATGAATTGTAGAAATAGCCATTTTGTGAACTATGAATGGAAAATTAAATATAAAGTCCTATATTGACAAAAACTCATGCAGCTTTTAATTTGAAATAACAGTTGTCTACAGAAAGCTAAGCTTTCACATGAAGAACTGCATGAAGGCTTTGGGAGAGAAAAATACAGCATGATATAACTGTCAGGCCAAATGAAAACTGGTCCCCCTGCTACACGCACAAAGGCAACCAAGAAACTAAATAATTCATGGTCTCCAGCTGAGTATGGGAGAAGGATCTGAGCTTTTTTGAATATCATTCTCTAGTTCAGAAGAAAGAGTAAGTTGTGTATATATTGATTTGGATGTCATAAATCAGCTGCCTTGTGCGTGAATGCTGCTGCTGAGTGCTGATGACCCTAAATATTAGCTGTTATCACACTTGCTGGTTCAGGTATCCATTTTTTTTATTCACATTTGGTGTGCTCATTCCTGTGTGTGGTAGTTGCAGTTCTGGCCTTCCACAAACAAGCATTAAGGCATCTTCATCTGAATAGATTTCTCTTGTTGTGACTGAGGTGTCTTGGTATGGGAAGTTTATAAACGACTGAACTTCCAGACTCCTTGGGAGAGCCAGAATACCCGAGTACTCTGTTTTTAACATGGATTTGACTGCGTTACTCCCATATGTTTGAAATCAAAAGCCATTAGGATGTTGGATATGCCCACAGCCCTTTTCAGAGGCTTGCAGAGAAACCAAGAGCTCGTTGGATGGTAACTCATTTTTCCCTGGTGAGAGGAACTAATGCCTGTATCAGTGCATGGTCCTATACGTGAACATGCATTTCTGACTTGGCACTAGGTACATTTAGCAATGTAGACAAAAATGTCGTGGGTCACAGGCCACGGCATACTTCCAGTTTTGAAACCTCTTTACTTCTTGAGAGTAGCTGTGCTGTCACGTAGTCCCTTTCCATGGCAAGGACATTTGGCTTCTAAAACTGGTACCTTAGGTGATGTATGGCCACAAATACTTTCTTAAGGGCAGGAGCATTTGACCATCTAAATACTAAACTTCTTTAGCAATAAGACATAAGATGCAGAACCTGCCTGTAGAAAAGAAATATGCTTAAACAGGGGCAGAACTGAATAAGATAGAATCATAGAATAGTTTGAGTTGGAAGGGACCTTTAAAAGTCATCTAGTCCAAGCCCTCTGCTGTGGGCAGGGACATCTTTCACTAGATCAGGTTGCTCAGAGCCTTATCCAATGTGACCTTGAATGTTTCCAGGGATGGGCCATCTACCACCTCTCTGGGCAATCTGTTCCAGTGTTTCACCACCCTCATTGTAAAAAATTTCTTCCTTCTATCTAGTCTGAATCTACCCTCTTTTAGTTTAAAACCATTCCCCCTTGTCCTGTTGCAACAGGCCCTGATAAAAAGTTTGTCCCCAAAGATAAAATTAGCTTACTGTCCTTACCCTCTCTTTTTCAACATATACCAGTAGATGTCAATTTCACTAAAATTTTTATACAGAAAAGTGCAGTTCCATACAAAAATATAATTCTTAGCTCTTTTTCCATTGATATAAAACAGTTTGTCTCTTGTAGAGTGTCCAATGTAAGTAGTGTAAAAGACAATATGATACCGCTGTTTATTTTAGAAAGCCTGGTGTAACCATTCACACCAGGAAAGAGTCAGCAGCAACACCGACTGTTGTTTCAACTGTGGTATTACACCATTTAACATGTGATACAAGTATCTGGAGACAGACAGATTCAGAAGCAAAGAAAAATACTGTAAATGGGATCTCTGCTAAGTTTGGGTAGGCTGTTCTTCATTCAGAATGTTTTGGACTTACGCAGATATTTGAATAACTGAGTTTCTTCTTGTTTGTTCACTGTTCCAAAATTTGGAGAGGGAAAATTATTTTAGACTGGATTGAACGGGTTTTATGTTTGTCAGTTTAACTTTAAAATGGCTGAAACGGTCACATTTTGAACATGCTTCTTTGACTCACTAGAAATAAAACCTTCTGTTTAGTTTTCAAGAAATTTTATGTGTTTATAAAAGACTAAAACTGATGAAAAATAATTTACTTGATTGTTTTTAGCTTTTATGGCATTTTTTTAGATTTAAAAAACAGAAGCATCCTGTTGAAATTTGAACAAGCTTGTAAAATTTCTTGTTGTTGCCCAATTTGGAGTGTTTTTACTGAGAATACTGGTACTTGTGTGTAATCCCACTAGTGAAGTATAAAAGCATGAAAGTTGTTCCAACTTGCACCAAAATGTGCTGGACAAACTTTCCTGTTACAGTAGCCCTAACTTGCTCACAGCAAATCTAATTTCCTATATTTTTGTTCCCCATGTTCCTTCCTTTAGACACCAAAACTGTGTTTACAGGCAGCAGTGTAGTGTTGAGAGCGTAATAGTGACCATTACACATGGAGAAGCTCAATTATCTAAAATATGCAAAGCCTGTTTTGTGGTACAGTGTCTCTTGTTTAAAAAAATCATATGCAACAGTAAAATATTTATTTGTGCTTTTTGATTTTAAATTACTTAACCAACCTCAGATTACATTTTTAAGAGAAGTGAACCACAATTACTGCTAGTAATAATATGACTCAGTTTCAGAAGCTTGAATTGTTAATATCAGAGTTCAGATTTGGTTGCCTGACCAAGCTATTGACTGAAACTTGTAAAGTTCCATGTATCGTACAATGAAAAGCATGAATGGAGGAACCTTATTCATGAAAGAAATTGGAGATACTTGCGCTCATTCCTCATGTTTCTTAAAGAAAAATTGAGGCTTGGCTTTCCAAGAGGAATTCTTAAGGCACATTTGTTAATGTGGAGATGGGAACACTTTTGCCATAATATGCAAATAGGTGAAGATTTCAGGGGGGATGTTGAAAGCAGAAACATCTGTCCTCCTTCACTTCCCATTTCTTTGTCAGCCATGGAGAACGTTCAGCACAGAAAAGCAGACATTTACAAAAATTAGATTGTAGAATTTTTCATAATGGAGGAGGTACAAATACATGCAACCTTGTGCTTTCTTCTTCCAGAGTACTTGCTTAATTAAAACTCCATGATTCAGTAATTATAAGGTAATGATAAATTTTGCACATATATAATAAAATGTAATATGCAAGAAAGCATAATCTAAAAAACAATCCACTTAAATTCACCCATAATGTTGATATAAAAATCACTTTGCCACCCTGTATTTTTGTCCAAGTCATTCCTTTCTCTGTATCTTTCTTCTGTCTCTCCTTTTCCTATTGTATCATATGTAAGCTATTTGTCTTCATTTCCAAGGTGTTTTGGGCTTCTGCCAGTTTTTTAACCATCTTTTATTCACTACTGAAATACAGCTTTTGCTTTTCTATGGCCTACAATGTCAGCTTCTGCATCCTTCATATTAAAGATTCAATAAATTCCTGTGGTTCTTTCCATACTGTGCCCTTTGGGAGGAGTTCTTCATAAGCATATCCACCTTCATACTTTCCTTTCTCATGATGCCCATTAAAAAAAAAAAATTAAAAATTAAGCAAGCCAACTTGTCAGCTGCTAGTCTGCTGGTGTCCTGATCTCTCCTCTCCTCTCATATTTACTAGAGTTATCTGCTGCTTCCTCTCTTTCTGTGTCACTTGGGTTTTGTTTCTTTCATTTATTTAGAATGAAAATTGTGTGGGCCAAAACCCATCTTTTTTCCAGTATGTTTGTATAGTGCCCCAGTTGAACAAAGCTCTTCCTAGAACTAAGACTCTGAAAGACTTAGGAAGTCCATGCAATAGCTTCTATATAATTATTACCTTTGCAGTTTGAGATCTAAAATAATCTCTAAGCTTTTATAGCCAGGGTGTTTGTCCTGGTATTCATTCAGTTTTAAGAAATGACCATTGATGATTGCAGCTGTCTGGCTACCTGATAGCTAAAGAGCTTGTGCATATGCCATTACAGATTGTCATAAGCAGATAATGGCAGGTGACTTTGGGTTGCAAGGAGAACTAAAAGAGAAGGTAGGATCATCTAATGAGGTGTATTCTGGCATTACTGCTACTATTCATGCATCTGTTTGTTGCCAGGATTCAATTTTGTTCTTGCTTCTGATTTAGCTGGGTGCTTGAGGATTCTGTGTCTTTTTAGTGTAAAACAGGTGTGTTACTCTGTGACTATTACTTCTCTGAAGATTGGGCTGGAACACCTCTCTTATGACAGGCTGAGGGAGTTGGGGTTGTTCAGCTGGAGAAGAAGGCTGAACCTTCTGACCTTATTACAGCCTTTCAATACTTAAGGGGGGCTTATAGGAAAGATGTAGAAAGACTTTTAACAAGGCCTGTAGTGACAGGACAAGGAGCAATGATTTTAAACTGAAATAGGGTGGATTTAGATTAGATATAAGGAAGAAACTTTTTACAATGAGGGTGGTGAAACACTGGAACAGGTTGCCCAGAGAAGTTGTGGATGTCCCATCATTGGAATTGTTCAAGGTCAGGTTGGATGGGTCTTTGAGCAACCTGATCTAGTGAAAGATGTCCCTGCCCATGGCAGGGGGATTGGACTAGATGATCTTTAAAGGTCCCTTCCAACCCAAACCATTCTATTATTGTTGAATTTAATTGAGAGTTGTGTCTGGTAGGCTATTCTTCAAATGCACCGTTTGATTCTACATGTCAAAAGTAGTTTACCTTGAAGCCTGTGGATTCTTCATGGAATGGATCGTAGGGTCCTCTGGCATGTTTCACATGGTGAATATAGCGTATCGACGTAAAGGTGCTTGCTATCCCTTTGATTTGTATATATGTAGTTTTATTCATGTGAAGAAAAGTGCCATGCCTGATTCTATAGGATTTTAATTCTTTGGCATGCATTCTGTTTTGTTCAGGGTTCTGGAGGTGTCCTGGTTCCGGCTGGGACAGA